>NW_009954544.1:404675-406214 GCF_000747805.2 Chaetura pelagica
GCGGCCGAGGAGGAGGAGGAGGAGGAGGAGGAGGGTGGTGGTTTTGCGTGCGGCGTTGTGGAGAGGTAGATTGAGAGGAGATGGTGGAGCGGAGGTAGAAATTAAAGGCTGGCTGCGGTAATTTATTATCCCTTGCCAAGGCGGGAGGAGGAGGGGAGGTGGTCTGATAGACCTGAGGAATAAGATCAATCTGCTGCATGTTTTCCCTGGTGGGAGCCGCTTTGGTGAATCGCGAAGCCGGGGCAGCGATGGGAATGGATATTGCAATATTATGGTTAAATATCAGCGGCGGTCTGGAATAGGCGAGAGCTTTGTGCAGGAAATACACTGATAATTTGGGACGTTTTCTGTTGTGAGCCAGAAGAAAGACAGCACCCGGCTTCCTTGATACGTGTGTGAACCTGCACAGGATCCTGCTGATAGCGTGCATTTTGAAGGGGTAGAAATTATATCGTAAGCATATTAAAACAAATACATCTGCAGACTGGGAGGGTAGCAAAATCGATCATTCCAGCCGCTTAGGAAAAAAAAAAAATTGATTCTAGAAATTACGTAGAAATGAAAGGAAAAGATTAATGATGCTGTTAAGGCTGCTTTTGAATTGGAGCGCTTCTCCCTTTGGCTGCAGCAAGGTTGTTTTTCAGATCCTTTTATTTCATCCGGTAATTTGTGAACTCTCTGGTCTTTCCCGCACCCAAAGACAATGCTGTGTATTTTATACAATAAGGATTCTGCCAAGGGTTGTGTTGCCAACCGGTCTGGCATTTATTAAGGATTTATTGACCTATGGGTGTCTCTCTTTTCTAATTTGAAAAGGCTTAATCGGGGCACCTGTGACTAAATAATAATTTTTGAAGAGAAAAAGAGATTGTAGAGGGGTGCAGAAAGCATATTAATTCATTCGTGAGGCATTGAACGCAATGGCTACATTTATGTTGTTTTCTGTGTTTTCTCACTACATAAATGTGTATACATAGGTTGCTGGGAGTGATGAGTACTCAAGAGCCCGTTTGAGGTATATGTTAATAATATGAGGATGGAAGTGTACCTGTCCTTTGGAAATGACTGTACAAGACTATGGTGTTTATTGGCAGTAATAAATAAGCTGTTTGGATTTTTGTTGGTTGTTTTGTTTTATGGTTTGGGGGGGGGGGAGGTTGTTTGGTTGGTTTAGTTTGTTTTTTGTTTTGGTATTGTTGGGGATTTTTTTCCCCTCGGATCTTTTTCCTTTTTCAGTCTTTCAATCTCCTTGTCTTTTTTCTTTATCTTTTTTTTTTTTTTTCCTTCTTTCTTTGTTCCTTCCTCCGTCTGTTTCTCCTTTCTCTTTCCCCCTCCTGCTGCTGCCCGTGTGTGTGTGTGAGAGAAAGGGGGAGGCAGGCGCCGCAGAGAGCGGCGGGCAGGGATGCTCTCGAGGTGGGACCCCCGCTCGGCGGCTCCGCGGACACCTGTAGGGATCGCTCTGGCTTGGCGGCCGCGCGCTCACACTCGCACACTCCTCTCGCTTACACACGCGTCCTTGCCTGCCCCCAGCCCCCCGCC
>NW_009954544.1:406963-409115 GCF_000747805.2 Chaetura pelagica
GGCCGGGGGGGCTCCCGCCACGGGCCCTGCTGGAAATCCCTCGGCTGGTAGCGGCATTGCGAGAGATGGCTCCTGCTGGGGGGCAGAGGGGTAGGGCGGGGAACCCGGGGGCTCTCTGCTGCTCGGCGCTGCCCGGTGCTGGCTGGGCGCGACCGGCCTCTGCCTGCGAAGTCTGGGGGTTCTCCTCGCCTCCCTTTTGCTGTTCTTGCCCACCTCGTGTGTGACAAAAAAAATAAAAATAAACGTGTTGACATTTAGAGGAATGAAATTAAATATAAAGAGAGAGTAGGAGGTGACTTAGCATCTCTGAACGTGTCAGGTGCAGGCAGCTGAGGTGCATGCCTGTTTTAAAGCAGGTTTTGCCCTGGCAGGCTCATCTGTGCCTCTCGCCCCACTGCCGGAGACACGCACTAGCCCAGAAAATATATTTAATAATATCATAATACATGATATTCTGCTTGCCTAAGTGCTGCTGGCTAGGAAATGGGAGGGAGGTGAAGGAGAAGTGGTGAGTGAAGGAGGTGTCAGAGATGCTCTCCTCCATCAGGAGATCTGCTGATACACACCTTCCAGAAAAGAGACAGCGGCTTGGGGGAGAAAAACAGAGAAATAAGCCTCTCTTCTGAAATGCTTTAAATGCAGAGACCTCTTCAGAGAAAGAGAGTGAACTGTGGCATACATATATTATTTTTAAAATGAGGAGTTGTCCTCTTAAAGAAGGGCAGCTGAGTAAACATATGTAAAATACTGCAACCCATTTCAGAGGACTAACACCTGGGATTAGCTGATCTGCATTGTGAATAATGTCAGCATCAGAGCTGGCTTGAATTGGATTTTCCCTGCCATAACAGAGAATATCGGCGGCAAAAGAAACCAGGTGGCAGAGAAAAATAATGGTTTGAAATTTTCAAAAAGCCTTCTAAGAAACCATTGCAATTCTTCCTCACCCCATGAAAATGAACCCGTGGGTGTGCCATGTACAGTGAAGTCTGCCATTTCCTGCTGGGAGCTCAGTCCACTTTACATGTTTTTGTTATGTATCAGAAAGAACTAGAGCCGGGCTTGGTAGTATCATCTGCATTAATAGGACCCTATAGTTTCAGAGATGTTGCTATTTCCATTAATAAACTGCAGTAAAACAATTTGCAGAATAAATGCCACCTTTTTAATATCAGCCTTGTAATAACAAAATAGATTACTAAAATCAGAGAAAGTAAGTAGTTTATGTATAGATTATACCATAAAAATGTAATGTAGTATGAGCATATACATTAAGATTTAGGTTTAGTGCTGCAAGTTATTATGATTTCTCAATAACTACAAAATTACAGCAAAAATTACAGCAAAATTACAGTTCTTTTTCCTAGTATCAAACAGCAGTTGAAATGAAAAATTAATCACAAATGTCCACTATTGATCAACTAGTCATAATTTCATATTATTTTCTCTCAATTCCTTGCAGATTAGAAACAAAAACAATAGACGAAAATCACCCCCCTGGATCTTATCCTTGGCCTTTTGCAAGCAAACAGAAGAAGAGCTCTCAGGCTTTGCATGTCAAGTAGCCACTGGGCTGTTTGACAGCTTCTGAGTTTCAACCCCACTGGGATTGAGGCAGCTCAGGAAACCATGAGCGATGACTCCTGTCATCTGCTGACAATGCTCTAGAGCCATGGCAGACAGTCCATGATCTGACAAGGGGATCCATTCTAGAGAGGCAGCGCTGGGATCAGTAATTGGCTTCCTGGGAAACTACAGCTGGCAAAGAGGATGTAAAAAGACGCACGCACCCGCTGGGATATTGGTACAGTCTTGCCGAGCTGGTGGATCTGCTTGGAGGAGGGTTTTGCCACCGATTGGATTTTCTCCTGGTTTGGTAATGTTTGCTTTGGGGAAAATTTCTGCTGACTCACCCAGTCCCAGACAGCTTTAGGCAAGCCTGGCTGACCAGTGAAGAGACCCAACGGCACCTTCCCACTGCTGCAGGTCCCTTCTGGTGGCCTTTGATCCCATCCTGCACCCAACACCATCTGGCGGTGCACCTGTGACCCCCCACCCTGGGGAGTCCCCTGCAGTGACCCCCGCGCCCAGGGCGGGGGTGGGCGCATCTGAACCTCCCAGGGCGGCTGGTGCCCAGCAAGATTTTACCCTG
>NW_009954544.1:409141-456664 GCF_000747805.2 Chaetura pelagica
TGCCTGCTGCTCTGGCTGGCCCTGCTGCTGGGCTGCTGGGCTGAGCTGGGCAGTGGGCTGGAGTTCCCGGGAGCAGAGGGCCAGTGGACCCGCTTCCCCAAGTGGAATGCCTGCTGTGAGAGCGAGATGAGCTTCAACATGAAGACACGGAGCTCCAGCGGGCTGGTGCTCTACTTTGATGATGAGGGCTTCTGTGACTTCCTGGAGCTCATCCTCACCCAGGGCGGGCGGCTGCAGCTCAGCTTCTCCATCTTCTGTGCTGAGCCGGCCACCCTGCTTTCTGACACGGCTGTCAATGACAACCTCTGGCACGCTGTCGTCATCCGCCGCCACTTCAAGAACACAACGCTGATCATCGACCGGACCGAGGCCAAGTGGGTGGAGGTGAAGTCCAAGCGACGGGACATGACTGTCTTCAGTGGCCTATTCTTGGGGGGACTCCCGCCAGAGCTGCGGTCAGCAACGCTAAAGCTGACACTCTCCTCCGTAAAGGACCGGGAGCCCTTCAAGGGCTGGATAACAGATGTCTGGGTCAACTACACGCAGGCGTCGCCGGTGGAGAGCCAGGAGGTGCAGCTGGATGATGAGCAGAGCCGCCTGTGTGCCAGGGAGGATGTCTGCCTCAATGGGGGCATCTGCTCGGTGCTCAATGACCAGGCTGTCTGTGACTGCTCCCAAACAGGCTTTCGGGGAAAGGACTGCAGTGAAGGTAAGGTGCCATTTCAGCTTGCCCCACAGCCCCCTTCCCCATCTCTCCATGGAAGGGACGGGTAGGAGGCAAGGCCTGCATGGAGTTTCATGTGTACTAGTGGATCTCCTTCCTTCTTCTTCCCCCCTGCCACATCCCCAGCTCCCCTCTTTCCTGCCTTGCCCTCCTTGCCCTCCACGTGTCTCTGCGGCCAACCATGGTGCCATCACTCCTCTGTTCTCTCTGCAAAGCTGGGTGAGAGGAGGAGGAGGTCACTTGGGCATCTTCCAGAGGCAGGATGTGATTTGGGGTTGTCCTCGGCAGAGGAAGGGTGGGTCCTGGATGCTGAGTGTCACCTGGGAGGCAGGGGAGGAGCAGCCAATGTCATGCTCAGACAGAGCTGAGGGAGGGGACCAGCAGGCTAGTCACAAGCAGCTGGTGGCAATTTTGGGAGTGAGGAAAGTGATGTTGGAGAGAATTTTAAAAGATTAAGTGCAAAGATGGCCTGGGTTTATTTTTGTAGGATAAGGGAGACCCAGAGTCCGCTTTGTATTGATATTTGCCTCTGCTATGTTGTTGAAATAACATCAGTGATTTGTTTGTGAATTCCTTAAATTTTTGCGAGGGAAGAGTGGGATTAAATGGAGGATTACGTTTTTACATGAACATGGACGGTACTGCTTAGCAGTGTATTTCACAATTCACCATTCCAGGGAGAACACTCTGAGACCATAAAATTGCTAACTAGTTTTACCAAGGAAGACGGAACTTAGAAAAGACAGCAGTTTCCTGAATCCCATCTACAAATAAATCACTGGGTAAAATATGACTGGTATTCAGTGCCCATTGTTTTTGGTGAATGGAAGGAGTGCAAACATTTCCTTTGCAGATACAGACTCTCTTTTATTATTTCTAGTACATGTACCATTGCTTGCAGCTCCTTAAGCATACAGAGTACATATGTTGTGTACTTAGAAAAGGACATAACGATATATGAGTGCAACAGGAGCGAATTTATCAAAAGAAAACGTAATTTTCATGTCTAAACTGGAGAGTAAAAACCTAAGTTTAAAATTTAAAAGGTTAATATAAATAAGATATCAAGGCCAAATTAAGATCTTTACCATGTGACTGCATGACATTTATGGCTGAATAATTTGCCTTTATCATTTCTATCAGATTTCACTCATTATAAGAAAGAAAACATAATTTGTGACTGTGTTTTATTATGTAACACCTTCTGTCCTTAGTGTCAGTACTCAAAATGCTACTATCATTCTGCATCCTGTTTACTCTATCAGCTGTTTATCTCTCATCTGCCATTTGTTAAAATATTCAAGCTCTAGTATTTAGTATTTGGATGTAAATTTTTAATATGTGGTACTACACAATATGTAGGTGTAGGTAATATAGCTGAGTTGTCTCAACATCTTTGAGTTAGGCTCTATTGTAAACCAAAAGAAAATTATGAGGTGTAGCAGCTTGGTGAGAGCAACAATGATAATTTATATATTATTGCACATTCATATACACTTTACATTAAAACATAGTTTGTTTATTTATTTGAAGCTATTTTGTATGTGTAATATTTGTATGAAAAAGTTCATATAATTGCATATATAATCAGAGGAAATCTAATCTTTACAGAAAAAATGTTCAATAGCTATTTTAAGAAACATTTTTATGTTTAGATGATTTAATTTTATTGAAATACATATGTATGCTTATATATATTACAAATTTTATAAAGCTTGTAAGAAGATGACGCTCAAAATGATATTTAGAATTCCCCAAATTTAAGGTAAAATGCTGGCTCCTTTCAAATACTGGTGGTTTTACAATTTACCTCAGTGGGATCAAGAATCCCTTCAGGTGTCCCTTGATCCCTAAGAAGCCTTATAAAATAATAACAAGACTTAGCATTTAGCATGCTCTCTCAACAAAGGATCAGAAAATATTCAGATTCTGATTTCATTTGAAAGAGGAGGCAACACTTCCACTGAGAGCAAAATAAATGAAACTAATTCTACAGTTTATATCTGTCGATTGAGGAAGGCTAGTAATTGAAATCCACATCAGTCAGGTTTAGATGAAGGGGTGAGTAGCCACTCATATGTGCTACCAGAAATATCAAATTATTTTATGAGTTAATTAATATTCTAAGAAATAGAAAAGGCAGAAGGACAAGTAAAACCATTATGTCTGCCAGGGAAGAAACCCTGGCTATTGTTGTTTAGTTCTTTACAGCCAACATAGAAATTATGCTGTGGAGTTTTGATCTTTTGTTCCTAGAATGTGTGAATTTCCTGTAGCACTTGGGTAGAGGTTGCCATTGCTGAAGGATGCAGTATCATCTCAGATTGCAGTGACTTGGAGGGGTCTTAAGTTTTCACTCTTTGTCTTGTCCTACTTTTTTACTAAAAATGGTTTAGATGGAAAAAATCCCAAACTTTCCATTTTTATCTTAAGTTGTAACCACATCTCCTGGTTGTTACATTTTTTTTTTAAAGGTCAAAGTTTCAGGCTTAGGATGCAATTTTTGATAGCACTTGAATTATTTTCAGGAAAAAAGAATGTTTGAGGTTTTTTTCCCTGCATTTTTCATCTTTGAAAATCTCACTCATTTTTCATGGAGTAAAATCTTATAATAAGAATGAAGTTTAGCCAAGTTTGTTTTGTAAAACCGATAGTGATATAAATTATTCCCAGTAGGCTTAACTGTCCTTGTCATCTAAATCAGGAGTAGCTTCATTTATGTTATCTGCACTACACCAGTGTAAAAGAGTATATGCTAGGAAAGAATCATATTTGTTGCAAGCAGGCATGTTCTTTGTTCAAACAGGATCCAGACTCTCTTCAGTGGGAGGCTTGGCATTAATCACAGAAGGACTGCAGTTTTGCTTGAGTTATCAAGGGTGTGCAGTCTACAGCACAGAAAAATAAGATCTGTAGCAGTTCTGTTGTTGGTCTGTGTGCTTGTGAGTAAAGACAGTAAAAGAGCCTTCTAGAAAAGATAAAAGTCTCTATTTAGTACTGAAACAGGCAAAGAAATATTATTTCACATAATAATAGTAACTCAGTTAAAGGAAACATAGGAATAATAAGACATAATAAATATTGCTAGGAATAAGACTAGCATTAAAATAAACCCTGATTGCTGTATCAATTTTCTGAGAAGTTTTTTGACACACATCACAATCTTCTGTTCAGTGAAAAATGTATTATTCCTTGAAACAAATCAAATTGGTATGGCTTGATTTTGTGGTAGGGAGAGCTGTTCATTAAAGAGACTAATTTTAAAAATAATTTTTCAGTTAATTAAGTCAGGTAGGGAGAATACGTTATTCACATCAGTGAGCCTCCACATTCCTCTTCTCATTTTGCTCCTTATGTTAAAATTTCAGAGCAACCCTCCTAATCTAAATATTAAATGTGTAAAAATAGTAGCCATTTATCTTTATACTATATATATATTATTTCTTATTTTTTTTTCCTTTCATTCTTATTTAGATAAAAATAACCTTGTCCAGTACTGTCTGAGAAAATGGGCAGATACCTGTGATAGAGGAAATAAAAACAATGTGACACGCTTAGACCTGGGAGAAGTTTTTCCCTCACCCAGCCTCTTGTCTTTCCATGCCTTTCTGCTCTTCTATATCTGTATCTGCTTGAAAATGGCATACAGCATAATTTACCTTTTTAAACTATAGCTGGCCTACTTGCCTCAATTTTAGCATGTTTTACAGAGAATTACTCTGTGAATTCAAAGTATTCCTGTTGAGATCATGTTTTATTTTAACTGTTCTACTGAGTTTCTGTTTAGAGGGAAAAATGAGGACTGTTCATGCAGCTGTTCTCTGTAGGACATAGGATTCCTTGTCAGATATTCAGAAGTTGATGCCAGCCATAGTTTGAACTGTGAAAGTGATTTTTTAAGGAAGCAAATTCCAGATGTCTCAGGCTAGCCAGCATATAGATTTGTTTGGTTGGGTTCTGAATATATTACAACAATCTCTGTTGTGTAAATTTGCTTCTTTATGTAGACTTTTAAAAAAGTCATTAAATATTTATATCTTTTTGAAAAAAATAATATTTTAATTCATTAAATTCTCTTATGCCTTGAATAAAACATATAAACATACTTTGGCATTAATTATCTTTTGCCACATACATGTTTGAGTGCAAAGTGATGCTGTTGAATTCAATTCCTATAGTCAATCTTAACAGAGCAGCCACCATGGTCCTTTTACTTCTTGAAGAGATAGCTGAATATACTTTGAGGTAGCAAATACTGTGAGCAAAACTTTCCATTTGATTTAAACTTCAGAATCTTATCTACAATATTCATCTCTATTACATGATCCGTATTTCTTCTGCATGCTGAATTTCTTTTAAGTGCCAGTGGCCACTGGAGTGATGCTCATTTAGGAGGGCTAAAAATCCACTAGAGATTACACTAAGGTTGTGTTGTATTTACAGATTATTTGATCAATTTAACAATAAAAAAATAAATTTTGTTTAATATTTTCAAAGAGTGACTTTGTCAGGCTAGGATCTTCAGGGCAGATAGTCAAATAATCCCAGTCTTTCAAAATTGTATTAAATCTGTGCTGTTCACACAATCATTTGAAAACACAATCCTTACGTCAGTTAAAAGTATAATTTGATGACATTTTCCTAATGTAATTTGATGTACTATTTTGTTTGCCAGGATTTAGCATTACGTGATATTGATTTCAATATCTGCCTTGTGTAAAATCACAGCAACTTTAAAACTGTGTCACTGGTAATTACAAATGGGCAGTCTGTTTTATATTATCTTCTACGAAGGCTACTTGTTGAATACTGCAAACCCTTTCAAAATGCTGATATTGAAATACTTCCAAAAGACCACTTAGACATATAGCATATATCTTAGTACCCCAGGTCAATAATATTGAGGCTGTTTCCCTTTGTGCCTAGCTGAGATGCAGGGTCCATGTTAATCTTAAGTCACCCTTGCAAATTATAGAATGCTAATATGCTAAAAGGATTTATACCTAGCATAATAGAACTTTTGTGTTAGTTGGTCGTATTCATTAAGAGTTTTAAAATGATACAGTAAAAATTGTCTATATTTTAATATAATTACATTTCAAGACTTGCAGGCATTTCAGACCAAAAGCACTTGATCCTTTTCTCAGCTGCAGATTGCCTCCCCTAGGAGTCTTTTAGCAGTAGATCCTAGCCAAGGAGTTGTGGGAAAACATTTGCATTACAGAACATATAATTTTATCCCATCATCATTACTGAGCTGATGGATGGGAATGGGGAAACGGGCTGGCAAGTAAAACCAGCTCCTGATAGAAACAGCTTTATGTGGAAGCTAACGTTAAAATATGCAGCTTTAAGGTTTTATGTTTCTTTTAATAAAAATAACAAAATTGGCTGTTTGTTTTTTTTAAAAAAAAAGGTTCATGTGTCTCTCTTGATTAAATTTATACATGTCTTGTCTTCAAGAAAGCTTAGTATTATTTTCAGAAAACATTATACCACACTAGCTTCTGGAAAAACTCTTTGTCTAGTTTATTGTGCTGTAGTTGAAAATTGTATGCCTTCATAAACACATGATTTTACAGAATAGCGAAGGGCATCCTGTGTTTTTGTGTATTATGTTGTACCTGAGGAGTAAATTGTAAAGACCAAAGTAGACTTCTTTCAGGGAATGATTTGGTAGAACGTGACAAACATAATTTTAACTGCACTGGTATATACAAAATTCATTAGCCAAGTCAGGGCACATAGTATCTTTGATGTCTTTATTTACTTCTGTGCTGACCAGGATTCATATTTTAATCCTTGAAAAAAATATTTAGTTTTTTCCTCACAAAGATGTGGACTTTCTGAAATTACACTTCCTCTTCTATACTGTGAGGATGGTATCTGACTAAGAAGCAGTTTTATTTGGTGAGTTCATGCTAATGTCTAGTCTTTTTCTTGGATCTTGCTGTACTCAGCAGACCAAATGAGCAGTTACATGCACAAAATACCTGTGGTAACTAATGTATGAAGCAGAAAAAAGCATGATTTTGATAAGACATTGCTTTCTTATTGGCCCTAGCCCATTCACGCCACTTCTCCCATTTGGTTTCTCCACTTGTAAACTAGTGATGGTTCACAAAGGATTTTTGGTAGGATTTTCCTCATGGCTGCTAGGTACTTGAAAGGTCAGAATTTCTGTTAGGTATCTAATAGGGAAGTCAAGACTGGAAGCTTCCCTTACTGTAGTGCAACCTCTGTAGTCTGCAGTACTGATACTTAGCAGCTGGCTTGAAGTTTCCACCATTCCTATTGCCTATGTATTCATAGTGAGTGTTCAGAACAATGTGTTTTTTCTTGTGTGTAACTGGTCTATCATGATGTGCTTTCCATTAGTCTAACTAGGTGCTATAAATAATGTGGCTTGTCATCTGCCAGCATCTTTTCTCTGGGCAATTCAGCTCTTCTCATGCTTGTAACAGTTCCAATTTTTTGCAATGTTACAATACCTGCACAAAATTCATCCTAATTACTATAAAAAGATGT
Organism: Chaetura pelagica; assembly: GCF_000747805.2. Taxonomy (NCBI): domain Eukaryota; kingdom Metazoa; phylum Chordata; class Aves; order Apodiformes; family Apodidae; genus Chaetura; species Chaetura pelagica. The sequence goes on from NW_009954544.1 coordinate 416,394, forward strand.
AGGATTTAATGTCTGAGGATGGTAGAAAACTCTGAGTCCCAGTCAATGATCATACACATTTTTAAAGGTTTCATTCTCTTTCTTTTTCAATGAGAAATTTGGGGGTGAAAGTGGGAGGTGGCCTCAGTCATGCCTTGTTGGAGCTTGTAAAGAAATAAGAGCAGAGGTATGATGGTAGATTTCTGTAAGAACAAGACTGTATTATAGGATTTTAGAATTCTTTAATTCTATGGAGTTGTTTATGAACTTGGATCTATTTAGCTATGTCTTAATAAGCAGTAAATTTGGTGCCTCATGGATAGCTGAAAAAAACAAGTTCTGTTTTTATTTTCTATTGGAATAAATTTGAAGTCCCAGTGACTCAAGTTTAGAATTAGGGCAAACCTAATAACCTGTGGATTCTGAACTTATTATTCAAGTGGGAATATGAAAACAGAAGATCTAGGGCAAATTAAATAACCTGCTGAGTCTGTATATTGTACTGATGTCCCCAAATGAATACTGTATTCATCTGGAGATATCTATAGAGAAAAAAAACTTCATGAATTCATATATTTATCATCATCATATTGTATTAAATTAATACATGCTTATGAAACATTCTGTAAGAGTAATGTTATATGACTAATTTTATTTTACATTTTAGGGGCTCTGTGATTTGTGGAAAAATCTGTTTTACAAAAAAAGTGGGTGTATGCAATAGAAGCACTTCTGCAGTTGCTACCACTAAAAATTGTGAAACAGTGTATTAGGCATATGTAAGCGTTGTGAACCAACAACGTAGGTGTGCAAGTTGCAGATTGCTTTTAGTCTGTAGCACAATGCACAAGGTCTTGAAATGAAAAAGTTTAACTTTTGGAGATTTTGTCTAGAGAAAGGACTTTGCATTGCTTAAAGGCAGAGAAACTAGACAGATATTCCTACGGGGATGTATCTTTGTAATTAAGAGAACACGTACAGGGGTCACAGACATTACACTATGCAATTGGAGATGTATGTCACAGATCCAAAGTTTCAGAATTGTGTCTTAATTTCTGATATAGAATGACCTTCACATTGATATTCTTTCCCTTCTATGCTACCTAAGTTTAAGAAAATATTTTTTAAATTACACTTCTGTAAAAGAAGGTATTTCCATTAAGAAAAGACTCCTTGAGAAAGGTTACATTTCTGTATTATAAATTATATGTACTTTATTTTTAAGAAGTGTATAGGAAATCACAGAATTAGTGAGCAGACACATGGGGTGAAGATCATAGAATGCTAGGTTGGAAGGGACCTCAAGGATCATCTGATCCAACCCTTCTGTGTAGCACTATAGTTTATATGATACGGTGCAGAACCCTGTCAAGCTGAGACTTAAAACTGTCCTGAATGGGGGAATCCAGGACTTGCCTTAGGAGACAATTCCAATGTTTGACAACAGTGTTTCACCTCATGGTGAAAAATTACCTCTTGTGTCCAATCAGAATCTCCCCAGGAACAACTTGTGGGGCCTTTGTTTTCCATGTGACTCCTTGTAAAAAGGGCATCTCCAGCTTCTTGGTAGCCACTCTTTAAATACTGGAGCATGGTAATGAAGTCTTCCCAAAGCCTTCTTTTCTCAAGGCTGAACAAACCCAGTTTTCTCAGCCTCTCCTCATATGGCAGGTCCTCCAGTGCTCTGATCATCCTTGTGGCCCTTCTCTGGATCCTCTTCAGCCTGTCTGCATCGTTTTTGTAGAGTAGGGACCAAAATTGAATGCAGTACTCCAGGTGTGGTCTGACAAGATCTGAGTAGAGTGGGATGATGGCTTCTTTATCTCTGTTGGTGATGCCCCTGTTGATGCAGCCCAGCACCCTGTTGGCTTTCTTTGACACTGCAGCACACTGTTCACTCATGATGAGCCTGTTATCCACCAAGACCCTAGGTCCCTTTCCACAGGGCTGCTCTCCAGCCAGGTGGATCCCTGTTCACACTGCTCTCCTGGGTTATGTGTTCTCAGGTGCAAGACCTTACACTTCTCCTGATTGAACTTCATAAGGTTCCTGCTAGCCAACTCCACCAGCCTGTCTAGGTCATCTTGGAGGGTGGCTCTCCCTTGTGGAATATCAACCCCTCCACTCATCTTGGTGTTGTCAGCAAACTTCATCAGGGTGCTCTTGATCCCAACATCCAGGTCACTTATGAAGATGTTAAACAGCATCGGACCCAACATCTACCCATGGTGATCCCACTTGTGACCAGTTGCCAGTTTGAGAAGGAGCTATTTACTGTCACCCTCTGGGCACAGTCTGTCAGCCAGTTCCTCACCCACAGACCACAGACCACTTGTCAAGGCCGTGATGAGTCAGTGTCTCCAGGAGGAGGCTGTGGAGGACTGTATCAAAAGTACCTTCATACTGGAGAAATCCAGGTACATGATGTCTACCACTTGCCCTACGTCAACTGAGTAGGTTACTTTGTTGTAGAAGGCAATCAGGTTTGTCAAGCACATTTTGTCCCTGGTAAATCCATGTTGGCTTTTCCCAGTTGCATGCTTTAGTTGACTTTTGGCAGTCCCCAGGAGGATTTGCTCCATGACTTCCCCACGGACTGAAGTGAGACTAATGGATCTATATTTATCTGGGTCCTCCTTTGGGCCTTTCTTACAAATGGGGGTGACATTGGCCTTCGTCCAGCCTCCAGGAATGTCTCCTGATCTCCATGACTTCTCAGACCTTGGAGAGTGGCTTTGCAACAACATCAGCCAACACTCTGAGCACCCTAGGGTGGATGGCATTCAGGCTTACCAATTTATCAATAAATACGTGTAAAAATACTCTACAGCCCTCGTAGGAAAGATCTTACCTTTCCGAGTTCTGAATCATTCAGGAGTGATAGAAGTTTGGATTCTGTTGATTGTTATGCAGCAATAGGCTGCCATCTTATATTTGTAAAATCATGTTTATTTTTGTGAAATAATCTCTTAACCTGGAAGGTCCTGGGACAAGAGATAGAGATGCTAGTGAGACACGACATGTCCTTCCCATGCTACACACACTGCTATGTCTAAGCACAATGATTTTCAGGTGAGTATCTGTAATGGGGTGGACGGATGCTTCCCATGAAATCATCAGCTAGAAAAGCAGCGGAATTTCTACAGGAAAACTTCCAGAAATGTTAATGCTGACAGAGAGATTACCAGTTTTTCTTATATTGAGTTTGCTTTCCTTCCCATTTTTTGTCCTCAGAGGAGAGACAGGTGAAAATGGAAGTTATGAACCTATAGCTGTATGCCACTTAATGTATAAGACTATCATCGGGCAATATAAGAAAGATTTGTAAATAGAATTTCCTCAGAACTGATTAATTCCCTTTTGCTACATCCTTGTCAGATGAATGTTCTTGAACTTTCCAGGAGCTGATTCTGCATGAAGTTTGTTTTCTGTGATACTTACTGTAGAAAAATAGTTTCTGTAATAATATTAAATTACGAAGAACATGGGGGTTTTTTAGAGAGAAACTGTGGGCTGTCATTCAACATTAGACAAAAAATTCACCTGGTTTGATTAAACATTTACTGAAGAATTCTGAACACAGATTTCATGTTCTTACATAAAACATTCCTAACTTAAGTGCGATGAGAAAAACATCAGCATTTCCCCACTAGTTCACCGGGAAGAAAATATTATTTTAATCTATTTCAAATTTTCTATATTTCCTTATTGACCCAAAACTCCACTAGTTTTCTAGAAATGCTGTATCAGTTGTGGTAGTTTACAGGACTTCATGTTTTTGTCACTATTCTTAGTCCAGAGTAGCTGGAGGAGCAGGGAGGATGAAAGTTACATAACCTTAAACTTGTGCTTTTTCTTCTTTGGCAGGTAAACAACTGAGTCTGGCATTATAATAAGTTGTGCACTTAAGCATTTTTGTTTTCTAAATTACAAATTTTGAAACTCATATTTCAATCAGATTCAAAGTTTTGAGAAAAATGTTTTCACACTTTTTCGTATCCAGATTTTTGTAATAAAGTTCCAATGACAGAAAAAAAGTTAATGTAATAAACTATTTGAAAATTTTTCTTGCAAATCACTGACAATCACATTTTTAGTATTTCAAAAATTGTTAACATTCAGAGGTTTTATCTATTCTCTTGTCATAGGCTGAATCCCATGGTCTTGTTTTAAATATCCCTGAAGTCTTTAAATAAATGGGGTCTTTCTTGCACATTCTAAATACCTACATCTTGCAAGTTTGTAAAAGGCACTGATTAAACATATTCTGCTATTCAGCCACATATTACCCATTGTGATACTTGAGTCATGCTGGTGGGTTTTGTAAATCTTAAACCACAGAAGTATCCATAGTAATGGAAGTGAATAAAATTTCCTTCCAATTTCTCCCATGTTAAAAAAACACAAACATTTCTATCAGATGTGGAAAAATAGCAGTCTAAGTTGATTGCATCACAGGAATTCAGAACCAAAGGTACCTTCACTGAGTGATGGCTTTCATCTTTTTGTTGTATGTGTTTTAGGGTTGATCTTGTCTTCATATTCATTTTCTTCATATTTACATGAAAAAATGACAAAAGCAATTAGTGATGCTGTATCTATTGTTATAGAGATGTACCTAACTCAAAAGCATGCCTCTGAGGACTGAGCAGTGTTTAGTAAGTTTGATGTTGTTCTTTAATATGGGCTCATTACTCCTTGGATAGCCTAAATATATAAGGTGAACAGACTGCAGGTTTTGATGTTGTTCAACTTTGCTCTTTCTTAGCTTCCTCTTCAGAAATTTGAAAAACAATACATAATTGTGTCTTGGAAACTTGGTCCTTGCCCAGTCTGAGCTCACAATGACTTAAATCAAGCTTTTTGATCATTAAAGAATGCAGAAAGAGGCACTAAGGGAATTAATTAACTAATTGAATTAGAAGAGAAAAATGTCTTTGGAAATCCTATTTATTATTGTGGACAATATTTCTAAAATATTTTTCTTCTGTAAGTTTGTCACGTTCAGTAGGATCTCTGTCAATTGATGGAGTAAAATAATTTATCCCAGTACTCCCCTCACGTCTGTGTAAATGAAGTTTGATGTCTCTTGAAGTCAACATATTAAGCTATTGGATAATAAGGGTAAGATCAGAATTAGTTCCTCTGGCTGAAAAAAAAAATAAATCTCCAATGTATTAATATTAAAATACCCTAAATCTCCAAGAAAGGAGCAGGCTTAAAACCTTGTCCACTATTTGTATTTAGTATTACTTTGTGATCTTTTTAGAAGTTTTCTTTGTTGTTCAGATGCCTAGTGAGAAGCTTTGCTTTCTTTTTTCCCCACACCCATAGGGTAACAATAATTACTTACTTTACTCTTTAATTTTTAAAAATATTTATAGAGGCATAATAAGAACTGCCAATGCCATTTTCCCTTATAAAATTATGAATTAATAGCTTCTTCTTTTTTTTTTTTTTTTTCCTTCATATTTTAACCTCTCTTTCTACGCCTTTTGTTGAGGTCACCTATCCTGTATTAAAATGCTTGCTCTTTTAAAATAGACTGTCAGGCTTTTTTTTCATCTGCATGTTTGAATCAGTTTTCACACTCTTTTTGCTGTTGTTAGTACACAAGATTTTAAAGCATATCTTGATATGGCCAGTTTGCTTCTTCTCTAATCAACGTAAGTCATCAGTAGCAGTCTAATGTGTACGAATATACTGCACTCAAAATATGTGCTCTGAGATTATTATTAAGTTTATAAAATAAAGCACTTACAGGCTATGAACTGTCAGAAGAAAAGATATTGTACAATTTTAATTTCATCTGTTTTTGGGTATCTGTTATGAAACAGTCTTCAATTATGTGATTGTATGCCACTTGTTCCTCAAGCCTTCTTCCTCATTAAGTGTATAGTCTGTATTTTATTTTCTCCTTGCTATTCATTGTATAGCCCCAAGCCTTATTTATTATCCATATTCAAACCAGCTCTGAAGAGAAATTATTAATTTTTCCCTGGGATTTTTGAAGTGTTTCATAATCAGAATGTCTGAATTACTGCACCAATATTTAAAAATTAGACATTGCCCATGTAAGATGCCAGATGCTATTATCCCAGCCATAGAGGAGAACTGAGGCAAGGGAGACTGCAGTTAAAAACATTCACCAGTACTGAGTGTGTAATCTGAAGTTTTTCTGGGTACATTACATATGACACTACCTACTCTAAACACCTACTGTAATTTCAAAGCAGGGCTCACACTGACTCCAGATTACAGCTTTGAGTGCATAGAATCATAGAATCCTAGGGGTTGGAAGGGAACTCGAAAGATCATCTAGTCCAACCCCCCCTGCCAGAGCAGGGTCACCTAGAGCACATCACACAGGAACGCATCCAGGTGGGTTTTGAATGTCTCCAGTGAAGGAGACTCCACAACCTCCCTGGGCAGTCTGTTCCAGTGCTCTGTCACTCTCACAGTAAAAAAAAATAAATTCGGATATTCACCTTGAACCTCCTATGCTCCAATTTGCACCCATTACCCCTTGTCCTATCACTGGTCATCACTGAGAAAAGCCTAACTCCATCTCCCTGACACTCACCCCTTACATATTTGTAAACATTGATGAGGTCACCCCTCAGTCTCCTTTTCTCCAAGCTAAAGAGACCCAGCTCCCTCAGCCTTTCCTCATAAGGGAGATGTTCCACTCCCTTCATCATCTTTGTAGCTCTGCGCTGGACTCTTTCAAGCATGTTCAGAGATAACCAGCAAGGCATCCTTGAAGATAGAACTGTCCTGAACAGCATAAGAAATGATCACCCAGAAAATGCCTGGTTTTAAAATCTGACCAAAATCACATTGGATTTTTAGGAGAGAGGGGGATAGAATGTATTTCTTCAAGACAGCATTCACTTCACCTTGGTATGCAGTACACCCCACTCTTTAGCAAGGACTCTTGTCTGCTCATTGTCACAAGATTTTTCTTCATTACTTATTGCTAGGAACAGAACTCTTCTTTTTCAGTGTGTGTAACCTTTTTATAGGTTTAAAAAACTCTACTCCCATTCAGACATCCCAACCCCAAGCATTGTTTTCTGTGCTTCAGTCAGGAAGCACCCTTTCCACAGGGCCTTTTCCCATCAGGGAAATTGCTGATGAACTGCCATTTTCCCTCCTCCTAAACCTAGCACAGGCTACAGAGTTTCCAACAACAGGGAAGACATGCAAAGATTGAAGTTAGAGTATGTAACCACAGTTCAAACAGTCTTGCAGGAGTTTCCTGATAAAATCCAACACATGTCCACTAACACTGTAGAAGCATTTTTTTGGGAAAGTTTTCAACTTGCAGAGATTCTGATGGGTTTTAAGAAGACTGGAGAAAGGCTTAATCCTGCAAGTACAGTTACTCCTGCCCAGATATTTCTCCTTAAAAATAAGAGTAACGTCAAAAGGAATCAGAATGGAAATGAAGCTTAGAGTTCCCTTGCAGAGATAACACTGCTGACATAAACATAAGGTTTTCAGCTGAGCTGTTTTTTGTGACTATTTTTTTAAGACTTTCTTACTCTACTAGGTGACTCCCACTTTTCTTTAATTGCTATAACTGATCTTCCTCTATAGTGTGTTTTATAAAGAAAGCTAAATAAAAGAAAATAAAGTTTAAGCACAATTGTTTCATTACATTTCAGCACCACTTTTCCAAGGAACTAGTTGAGTTTTTAAAATAAAATATAAATACTGTATTTGCCCCTCTGTTTGTTCAGTGTTGCTATTAAAACACTTTGCCTAAAAGTATTTCTTAGACTCTTCCTTTAAAATTTTATATGAAGGAAAAGTATAGCCATGGTAATATATTCTGTACACAAAAGCCAGAAATGCAGTGTTAATCATTGTCTTGACCAGCTAATACTTTTAAGATATTTCTGTCTTTGTGAGAGCCACTTTTATTTATATCCCAGGAACTTTGAACACACCTTTATTTTTCTTCTTATTAAGAGATTGTTACATTCTCTACTTACAGACTTAGTTGCTCTTTCTTTGTGTATTAAAAATTCTGAAGATTAAAAAAATACATCTTTTCCCTTCTCCTTTCTATAATTTTTATTATGTCCATTATGTTATGCTATGTACTATTTTGACTATAAAGCACACAAATAAAAAACTATTAGGACAGGAGAAGGCGAAGGTAAAGTCACAGCTGAATTCCCAATGCATTTATTTATAATCACTTAATTCAGAGATAGTCCCACTGTATTATTTGTATTAATGATTTTATCCCTTTGAACCACAAGATAAATTTATATATATACAATGCTGCAGATAAAAATATTTATTTTAATAATACAATATGACTATTTATAAGCATATGATTATTCTGTAATTAAATGTATTAACACTTCAACCATCATTTAGTCTACCTAGCAGACTTCTCAAAACGTCAGCTTCTGTGGTTATTTATAACATGAATGCATAACTGGGTAAAATGGCTGGCTAAAACATCTTAAAATTTAATAAAATTTTATAAAGCAGTTTGTCTTAAATGTAACTTTATAAAGCTTCCTAAATAAATAAAAAAATAAAGGCAATACTTCTCTTATTAACCATAGGCATATTTATTTTACAATATTTAATGTACCATCTCTGGGATTTATATCACTAAGATAAAAAATGTAGTTTTCAGTATTTTTAAAATTGATGCAGTTGTTATTTTATGTCAGGAATTTTCACTCACTTGTAAAACAGCAAATGAGACTGACTGTTTTAAGTGAAACAGTACAGCTACTGTACCTGAAGTTGCTTCTCTGTCACACCTGCCGATGCAGTTGTTATTTTATGTCAGGAATTTTCACTCACTTGTAAAACAGCAAATGAGACTGACTGTTTTAAGTGAAACAGTACAGCTACTGTACCTGAAGTTGCTTCTCTGTCACACCTGCCTCCATAACCATACATGTTGAATTGTGCCCAAGATTGGTTCTCCTTCAGTTGTTTGTGTAAAGAGAAATAATTTTCTTGTGAAGACTTTGTTAAATCCAGATCATTTGGTTAGAGCAGTTCCTCAGGCTGTTAAGCCCGTTGATCCAAAGGGGAAAACAGGAGTTTTTCTAATAGCAAGCATGCAGTAACATAAAGGGGAGCTAAGGCTTTGCCTGCTCAGCAACAAGAGAAGAGGGCATGTGACTCTTGCAACATGTCTCTGAATTTCTATCTATATAGTTGTGGTTGATTCCTGGAAGCATTATTTAATAATTATGTTCTGGCCAGAAAAAGTATTTAAGGAATTTATTTGAAATATTAGGAAAACTTAGAGTGATTTAAAAAATATAGTCTCTGTTTTAAAGGAGTCTATTTTCAAAGATAAATAAGGTAAAATCAGTCTCTGAATAAGCCCAATATTTATACTGTATTATATCTTAATAAAATCCATGAAGCTTTTCAGCTGAGCTTTTCTGTGAGTCAGTAGCATCACCTTTAAATTAAATCTTGGAAAAACTCTCAGTAGTTGTCACTTTTTTAGCCAATAACCAGGTGAGAGATGCACTGTTCCCCCCCACTACCCTCCTGGGGGAAGATATGAGGGGAATAAGGGAGAAACACTTAAGGTTGGAAAAAAACTAGAATACGATTAATGAAGTAGTAATAATAATAATGGTCAATTATATACAAATATATATATACAGGTCTATAAATATGGCCTGTACTCTTCAGATGGTAGTTAGATCCCAACTGGACTCAGCAGCAGATGGGAGTACCTGAGTCCAGGGTCTCCACAACAAGCTACAAATACCCTGGAGCAGCCATGCTGGTCTTACTTGGGGATGGGGGGAGGAACATGTAGGGACAACTCTTCACCACCAACTCTCCACGGGACAACTAGACACCAAAGCCAGCTCACCACATGGACACCTCTATGCTGGGTGATGCCTCTACACAGATTGGTAGGTGACACAGCGCTGTTCCACTCCTCATCTGAGAATCCATGGAGAGCTGTCTTGGCACAGAGATTTCCACATGGAGAGGTGTCCCAGCATAGAGGTGTCCATGGCAAAATGTCCCTCAGGGAGCTGGCAGCAGAGAGTTATCCTAGACCCACAGGGGAAGGTGACCTGTCTTGGTAAACTATGTTCTTCTCCAGCAAAAAAACAGGATGTGATGCAGGAACCCAAGCAGCATAGAGAGAGAGAACAAAAAAACAAATCCAAAGCACCCCAGCCATAGAGACCAGGGGAGGGCTTAGTATGAGCCATTTTATACTGAGCACTGTACAACGGAACACTGTGATTAGTCAGTTTGGGTCGGCTGACCCATTCCGCTCTCCACACGAGCACAGCTGCTCCTCTCACTGTAATGGCTACATCCACAGGCTGACAGCACCTAAAGGTGTCCCAAAAGGTCTCAGAATAGTATAGCTGTAAGAAATTTTTATCCTGGTCTTCTCAAACCGGGACAATACTGAAATTTTCATAGCTGAGAGTATTTCAGAGTTCCTTTCCTTTTACCTGCATTGCAAAACAGATTCTGGGACAATACTGAAATTTTCATAGCTGAGAGAGAGTATTTCAGAGTTGCTTTCCTTTTACCTGCATTGCAAAACAGATTCCTGAATTTTTTTGGTTTATTAAAGTATTTCAGCTAAGTTTCAGCAAATTCTTGGTTACTGAATATGGTGTGTACTGCCTGCCTATCTCTAAAGGGTACATAACAGTGTTATCATCAGTCTTGTCCTACACTTCTTACTGCAAGATGTCTTTACTGTAGTTTTTGCTTGGTAAGAACTGTACAATACTTACTATATGACCAGTTGCAAGTTCTCCTCTGAAATGTTAGTTCCCTTCAGTCATTCCGAGTGTGGTAGTGACCTTTGTCTCTTAGGTTTTGCAGCTGCATTTTCTTTTTTTTTGCAGAATTTACTACAGTTAAGAAAAACATATTATGAAACAACCCTTTTTTAGGTTTGGACCTGGATATTATTTCTTCTTTAAAAAGGGAATCCTTCATAAATTTTTACATCAGATTAATGATCTGGAAGCATAAAATAGAAAAAAAAGGAGAGATGAAGGACTAAGAAGTAATTAAGTACTGGAAATGGGATTTGGAATTGCTATTTTATTTTCACAGTTCTATTACAAGTTCTTTATATATCTCAAGTATTTAATCTCCCTCACAGTTTTTTCATCCATAAAAGAACGTTAATAATATTCGCTGTTTTCTTACTATTCCCTGTCTGTTTTGTTTGATAATTTCAGAGCATGTTTTGCTATGTTCCTCCTTACAAATAGCTACTGTGAAAGTGGATCTTGCTTATGGTTTTAGATGTTACATATAATATAAAATATTGAGTTGTAATTGAGACACAAACATTGGAGCAGAAGTAATGAATGATTTTTTTTTGTGATTTAGAGTGTTCCAGATTGCTTTAATAGCAACAATAAGTCCTGATGTAATCATGTGTATTATTTATAAGCATATGTTCTTATTTGGGATAACCTGTTTGGGCCTGCTTTGTGGTTTATTTCTCTTAGCATAACGTGGCAACTAGATCTGCTAAAAAGATGGATATATCCTTGAGTAAAATGATGTTTGTTTAAAGGGGTCCTTAAAATTGTACCATCAAAAGATTATTCATTTTTTCTACTTTGCAAGCAAAAGCAAAGATACTTTTTGGAAATTAACTGAAAACCTACTAAAAAGTCATGTAAGCTTGTATTTTCTTGGTATAAATGTCAGCTGGTAAAAAGAATTTTCTTAGTCATACTTCACTCTAATAGTAACTTGCTGGTGCTATCATACGAAGCATATTAGAGCTTTCTGGCAGAAAGTGTTTACAAAATGGCATAGAATGTAAAGCTTTGTTCTTGCAAAAAAAGGTGTAAGGGGGGAAATGATGTTTTTCATTAATACCTGGTTACATAAAGGCTACATAAAAGCTATTCTGAACAGCACAGACTGATCAGCTAGTAAAAAGGTGAAAAGCACTTGACTGAGTTCCTAGCCTTTTGTTTTTTCTACTACTAGGAATTAAGTCTACAAGCATAAGATGAATTCAGTCATCTGTATTTGAATTGAAGTGAAGATCTGATTTTCAGCAATGTAACAGTGGAATGATTTTCCTCAGGACACCTTTGAAAGCAAGGGAATATTGTTTCTTGTTTCAGAAATGCTTGGATCAAGGAGTTTGATTCTACCTGAAATCTTCATAGAAGTTCGTTATTGTTGTTCAGGAAAAATGTATCCAAAATACGTTGCTTTTACTAGCTATTTATAAAAATGCTTCTGCAGAAATAATTCTAATCTGTTTTTTGTACAATGAAATAATGTTGTGAAGGCCTAAAGTATATTTAATTTAAATGACTGTAACAATTGATGTGATTAAGGTGTCATGAAGGTATCTTGGGAGAGCAGTTAGATAGCAGACTAACAAATAATTAACTTGTTTTTCATGCATAGTAGATATATGTATTGTATATAAAAGGATGGATAGACTGGGAAAAGTCCAAATGACCATTTGGAAGTATATAACTTGAACTGAACAGACAGTCCAGTCACACATTGTTTGCCATTTGGATAAAATTACCAAACAGGCAGTGTATGACACCTGTGTCAGAGAAGATGATAATCTACTGAAGAATGCAAAATCTACAGGAAAAAAAGAACTAGTTAAATGTATGCAAAAGGGCATCATAGATGGCATTCTAGCTCCAAGATTATTAGATATCACCACATACTAGACCCTCATGCATGACCACGGGTGTGTTAGCTACTTTTCATGGGTGTATCTGCATAAATACATTCAGCTGAACTGTACAGCTAAGCAAGGCTAATAAATTGGATCACAAGAGTAATTAGATAGCAGTTCTGTCCAATAACGCAGATAAAATCCCAAAATCCACAGTGCTGACCCAATGTTCTCAACATCAGTTCGATTTTTAGTAGAATTACAAGGGTTTTTGAGAGAGCAAAGCACCCTGGCTAAATTAAATGTCAGCAAGTATGACTGCAGAAGGAAGCATGGACAATTCAGAGCTTTAAATCTGTGAGTAAATGTACTGAACATGTAAACTCCTAATTAAAGGAAGAAGGATTTTAGTATTATCAATATGTCATAGGAGTAAATCTTAAATAATTAATTGAAAATACAAAAAAGAACAATAGTAAATGGACCAGTGATTCTAAAATTTTGAACATATTACTGCAGTTTGAAATGCTGTTTTATCAAGCAGAGCAATGGTAAAATGTTTACTTTATCATCAAAATATTTTTATGCTGACATTTTGATGTTATTATGTAGTGAGGAAATGCAGAATTCATAGCTTTAAAGACTGATACTACTCTGACCTCTCTTCTGGAATAAAAAAAAAATATAATTTTTACAACTCACACATTTACTCAAGCATATTATTAAATGGAAATAGCTGTAAACGTAACAATATTTTATGATGCTTTTCTAGGTGCAGAGTAAATAGAAGAGCATTTTCCAAAGAATAGAGTGTACTTACTTCTCATGATGTCTATAGGAATTTGCTGACCAACTTTCTTTGTGTCTTTGGTTACCATACCAGTTTTGAGAAGCCATTTGACACACTATATAGGTATTTGCTTGTGTTGCTAAACTACAGAAGAATATACTAAAAAATAAGATATCATCACTTCCATGGTCCATTGCCAGACTACATTGTGCAGTGCACTGTCCATTGTACTGTGTGCATCACACTCCTTTCCTTTGTCTTTCCTTTTCTTAGCTGTGAATTCTGCCTTTATGAGATTGCTGGAGGTAGTGCACATATTTAATTAAATAGTTTGTGTTGTATCTGATACACCATTCCTGGACAATAAATAGATTATTCTTACCTTGAAACATCTACTTATCTCTTTCAAAATGTTATATTCCAGAAATGAAATAATGTATTTTTATATTCACTAATAAGATTTGTAAGTGCCAAGGAAACGGTTGCTACCTTTGTAAGTACTTCAGAATACAATATTGGGTGCTGAATTTGATTTTTTTAATTCAGTCTTTTTTAAATGTCAGTGGGTGCAAGTGTGCCTGGAACTACTTTCTCTCATAAAAAACCTAACAGATGTTGTTTTATTTGCTCTAATTCCTATGCAAAAATGTTAAGAAGGATTAGGTTATTATTGGATGCCATATATTTTTATTGTATTTTTAGGAATTTTGTTATACAAAAATCTTTCATGAGCTACCTGACCTAAAGAGCATGACAGTCAACTTTCTAAGTATGCTTAGGAACAGATTTATTTTTTTTCTAAGTCCCCTTGAAAGATCACATTCTCTCTGTGCCTGAAGTCAGCCTGATGGACTTTGACCTTTTGATATGTACTATATTTGCAGTGCATTCATAATAGAAGAATTAATGGGTTGGTGAGTTCTGTACTAAAGAAATTTTTAGTATAAAGTCTTCATTGCACTTAAATCCATGAGAATTTTGTCATTCACAGTATTTGTGAAATTGGTGGTATGATTTCACCTGTTCTGATGTATGAGAGCTCCCTTGGGCCAAATAATGACAAAAGCAATTTGTCACCATATTTACCACTCATGATCTGAAATGCTTAAAAGCTGTCTTAATTGTTCTTTGCATTTGTCTTAGTCCTTCTGATACATGTGTGTGAAAGATAGATCAAATAGAAGTTACCTAGTTTGCTGAGGAGATACAGATAACGTTTTTTAATGTATCTTTCATTTACATCTAGTGATAAGATCTGTTTTTTTATTTGTTTCCCCAAGGACCTTGTTGATTTGATTCCTCCATGAAGAAACATTATTTTCCTGCACTTCTCTTTTTGGACAAGTCAGAATATTTTTTGTTTGAATGAAGCTGTGTTTATTTTTTGAAGAATAAATTATTGTTAATTAAATAGCAACAGAGTAAGAAATTCTACAAGACCCCATTACATTATTAATAATACTTTTTTAATACCCTAGTAGATGCATGCCTTGCAATGACAGCTTCATTACAATTTTCCATAAAAAAAATTGTACCCAGGCTAAGAATTTATGTTCCATTTACAGAAAAAGTGTAGGATTACAAGTGAAGGAATCGCAAATTATATTTAATGAAGAGCATTCAAAGAGGAATTCTGTATATAATACTTTGTGGAGCACTTCTCAATTAATATGATGTTTGTGCTATGAAAAAAAAACAACTGGCATAAGCATTTTTATGACAAAAAAAATAGAAGTATCTACTTGTTTTTAGGGAGATACATCAGACTTCTGAGTGAATGTTTGTGCTATGAAAAAAACCAAAAAACTGGCATAAGCATTTTTATGACAAAAATTAGAAGTATCTGCTTCTTTTTAGGGAGATACATCAGACTTCTGAGTGACAAAGGAAGTATTTTATGCTCATTGATTAAAGGTCAATGTAGAAGCCAAAGAAAATTAAGGAAATCAACCACTCAGGTGTGCTCTTCAAAGCAACAGAGTAGTATTTATATTTCTGTAAGAGACGAGATGGCTGGAAATGTAGTACAAGAGCTCTCCAAGGGGTAAGATCTTCAAACTGGCCATTTCAATGAGCAGCCATTCTTGAGGAAATTATCAAAGAAAGTAACCATATGGCCAGTCTGGAGGATGTGAAAAAATAGTAATAAATCAGCAGGATGCAGTTGGACTATATATTTTACTCAGAACAAGTGCTTTCACATTGTATTTATGTAGTGACCAAGAACTAGCAATTGACAGCAATGCTAAGGTCAGAATTTTATTTTCCCTTTGAAATACTGAGCTATAGGGTAAAACTTCTTAAAGGATACCCTGAAACAATATCTGAATAGGCAAAGATTGCTCTGCTTTATGTTTATTTGGCTCTCTATTAAATAAAGGACTCCCTTTCTTAATTTACATTTTGCTCTTCTAGCTATAAACTTCAATTTTATTTCCTTATTCCTCTACTTTGTGCTTCTTTTTCTTAGTCTTGCATACTGTCATGAGCCAAAAAGGGCTGATATCCCAATAACTTTCCATTTTCTCAAACCTTTTTCTTCCAAATATGATGTTTCTGACTTCTGAATTTGTGAATCAGAGCAACCAAACAGATCCTTCTCTCAGGATATAAACCCATCATAACAGAAGGCATTTGCCCTCATTTCAGTCTAAACTTCTGCAAAATAATTAGTTTTAGCTCTGCAGCATGTGAAACATGGACTTGTGTAGAAGTGATTGTTTAATTTGAATTGAACACTTTGAAAGACTAGTTTCTGTACATATCACAAGATTAGTATCTCTAAGAGGTTCAAATTTATGTTAATCTAATGATCCAATTTGGATTTTATCTGCCACAAATTTTACATTCTAGGAAGATAATAGATGAATTGGGCCAAATTTCATTACAGCATCTCTAAAGGCCTTCGGATCAATGTAAGCATTTGTTGAAGTGTCTTGCTGTGTTAGTGGACTATGACTATACACTTCCTGTTTATTCTGTTCTTTATTATGTGCCAAAAAATTCTATGTAATCTTCTGTTCAGCACTTCTACAATCTTCTGTTGATATCTCTGTGACTGTCAGCTGCACTTAATTCACTGCAGAGCATTCTATCTCCTCTTTTACTTCGCTCAACATTCAAATTTAAGTGGATATACTTGTTACTATCTACTATTTTTTAATGAAAATAGTACTCATCTTCTCTTGATCACTTTTTCCAGAAATGACAAGATGTCTGAGATTCTCACGCAGTTTCCTTTTAGCACTCCCCAGTTATCACATCGTCTGATTTGCATTGCTGATTCTTTTTTAATGTTAAACCACATTCTGCTAAAATTACCTCCCTCATATATTTCATTCTTACACCAAATCAGACTTGCTTATATTCCTTATTGAACGACATTTAACACAGTGGTAAAGATAAGGAAATGGACATAACAATCATAATTGGGTTTAGGTGGCCTTTATTGCTGGAGATGGCATTTACAGTTTGAGGGGTTCATAGGAAATATTATGTTCCTTATAATCTCCTAAAGAGCCCTACCTCTTCCCTTATTGATATTTCTTCCCATTTCTGTTCCTTACAAACTATTCCTTTACCATCTCTCATATTCCTATGAGGTGGTCCTTTCCAGTTTTCAGTGATGTGGATGTCTTCATTTCAGCCTTCGCAGTTTTCAACCCAACCCAGGAGTTTACAATTCAAGTTGTAATGTTTACCATTCTGTATTTGGTTTATTATTTTTTGCCTATTTTCATTTTTTTTTCTATTTTTCTCCTTCAGACCACTGTCTCTGGCTTTTGGCCCCTCCTTGTAAAGATTTCTTTCTCACCCACAGTGAAACCTTTGAAATTGTGTGTGAAGAAGTAAACGCTTTCTACCTTAAGGAGTAATTTCATTTAACTTCTTTTTTATTGTTGTTTCCTAAGGTGGGAATTAGATAGCTTTGACATGGTGTTTTCTAATGCTGCCAAATGTAATACACATTAAATTTAATACACATTAAATACATATGATACAATTTCTAATATACCTAGAAAGTGACACAAATGGAACAGCACAGCACCAGGGCCTCCTGCTCAAAATTGTCCATTCAGTTCATAGACAAAATCTATATGCAGTATTATAGAGCTCTCATGTTTTGTAAGTCAGATCTAAAACAAAAGTGCATATAAGTTCTATTGCAAAAGTTTAAATTAAATTGCCTACAGAAGCTATTCTGAGTGCTAAAGTTTGTGTTCCGTACAGAAGCGTGTTTTTTACTGCACACTCTGTAATGCAGGTTCTGATGTTTCTTGTCCTTTGAAGTGAGGTACGAATGTGCAGGCTGAGAAGCCTCACCAGCTTTGCAGAGGAAAGAAAATGCTCCAGGATAGACAGCTGCCAGGAACTTCCATGAAATGCAATTGCCTGTGAAGATCATCAGATAAAGTGAATGCAATTTCATTCTCACTGATTCTGAAGGGTATTCACATTTGTATCAGTGGTCAAAAAGCTAACTTGACTTTTATCTTACCATTATCACTTTGGCCATGGAGAGGTCCAACTGAGCTATTAACAAAAAAGCTAAGGCTTGATTAGGGGTGAGTTTTGCCGTCTTTCGAACCAAAATAGCTGAGGGAGTAAAGCAAAATTATTACAAAAATCAATGGCAAAAAATAAGGAATTAATCAATTTTCCTTACTAGCAACATGATACATCACCGAGAAGAGAAGCAATGAGAAAAAAGTTTAATGATGCAGCTTGTAAATTGCAAATTGCTTGTTTGTGATACATAAAAATAAATTATGTTCTATAAAAAGAGTATAGTGGTATAACTGTAGGTTTGGAAACACTGTCTGTTGTTAGAATTCATGAAGGAATATGATAGGCTTTCCCTCTGTAAAGATTTTATGTTCATCATTTGACAATGTGGAGATCAGGTAGCCTAGCTCAGCTAGTAAGTAATTCCAACGTGAGGCTGAAGCTACAGGAAGTGGGGCAGCTCCTTATAACAGAACTTCTGTTAGATGTAGCAGCTCTTTACCTAACATATCCCATGGAAACTGAAGGTTTTACTTTTGTTCTAACTTTGCTTATTGTCAAAAAAAGGCAAAGGAAAAGAATGATCTACCCACCAGCACAAAAAACTGTAATGAAAACATAATGAAAACATGAGCTAAACTCTGTTTCCAACCTAAGATAATTAAGGATGAAGTTAGTCATGGTCCTTCAGCATCAGCTAACGAGGAAAGGAAGCATGGCAGAGCATTGTGTACATAAGCTCAGGAGTGAAGGAGCACATTTCTCCTTTTAATACTTGATCTTCTTTACTTTAACCTTTAATTACATCAGTGACTTTATATATGAGAAGGGAATTAGAGCCAGTTCCAAATTGTGAATTCTAAAACCTGTTTCTCTGTAGGGATAAATATTTTATACAGTCTTGCAATCCAGCAATTTAATGAGCTGGATAAGCAAAGCTGTAGCTCTTCTAATCTGTTGCAGAGCTCTTCAGTAAAAGTGTTTGGGGTAAAAAAGGCAGATGTTATGTACAGCTTCAGGGGTATTACTTGGATTTAAAAAAATGGTTATCCTGTGAAAATGGTCTTCAGAGTTGTTAAACTGCTGTTTGATCACTATGATGATCTGGAGCCACCAAATGTGTTTAGACTGTGATCCCCTCATGCTATGTCCTGTATAATACAGGCAAAACATTTTTATATATTAATTTCTTAAGAAAAGTAGCTAAGATGTAAGTCCAAAAGTTAAAAAGAAAAAAAAAAATAGTTTGTTTCAATTTTTTCATAACAAAAGTCTCTCAAAAACTTAAATCAGCCTTCAGGAAAATGTGTGTAGAATACAGAAAACAATGCGTCTCTTTACATTTTATGTGTTTTACAGCATCTCTAGATGGTCCCTCCTACTGTACTATACTAATAGAAATTCCACTTTGGAAAATACTAAGTTTTATTTTGTTTTGAAGCACAAACTTCTTCTAATGTGCTTACTAACTAAAATATCATAGAATCATAAAATGGCTAAGGTTGGAAGGGACCTTAAAGGTCATCAGGTTCCAACCTCCCTGCTATGAGCAGGGACACCTCCCATTAGACCAGGCTGCACAAAGCCTCATCCAACCTGGTCTTCAACAACTCCACAGAAGGGGCTTCCACAACCTCCCTAGGCAACCTGTTCCAGCACCTTACTGCCCTCATGGTGAAGAATTTCTTCCTGATGTCTAACCAGAATCTTCCCTCTTTCAGTTTAAAACCATTACCCCTTGTTCTATCACTACCCTCTCTGGTGAAAAGCCCCTCCCCAGCTTTCCTGTAGACCCCCTTCAGGTACTGGAAGGCTGCTATGAAGTCTCCCCAGAGCCTTCTCTTCTGTAGGCTGAATTGCCCCAACTCTCTCAGCTTGTCTTCATCACAGAGGTGGTCCAGCCCTTTGATCATCTTTGTGATCCTTCTCTGGACCCTTTCCAACAGGCCCATGTCTCCTGTGCTGAGGGCACCAGAGCTGTACACAGTACTCCAGGTCGGGTCTCACCAGAGCAGAGTAGAGGGGGAGAATCACCTCCCTCGCCATCCTGGTCACACTTCTTTTGATGCAGCCCAGGATGTGGTTGGTCCCCTTGGGCTGTGAGCACACACTGACGCCTCATGTCAAGTTTCTCATCTTCAGCCACCCTCAAGTCCTTGTCTTTGGAATTGCTCTCTAGCTGTTATCCATCCTAGCCTGTGATTTTGCCTAGGATTGTGCCAACCCAGGTGCAGGACCTTGCACTTGGCCTTGTTGAACTTCTTAACGTTTGCATTGGCCTATCTCTCAAGCCTGTCAAGCTCCCTCTGGATGACTTGCACTGAAAAATATACTTACACATAGCTAAGCTGAATAGATTTATTTTTTTTTTAATGAAGTGATTCATCATTAGAAAATTATTAAGAATTTAATTAAATACTCCCACAGAAACATGTCATTTGCAACAAAGGTTTCATCAGAGGTAATCCTCAATTTAGAAACAGCGCCGTATCTCTGCAGAACCAATAGTTTAGCATCTAGGGCATTTACCCACAGTGCACTGTTTTTTTAGTAAATTATATATATTTTAAATTCTCTTTATAATAAATTATACCTACATGTGGAAGTGCCTCTCATATAACACATACAAGCATAAACATACACAAAGATGAAAGGGACCTAATTTTCTTCTGGGTGAAAGCATATTGCAAAAATCTTTACATTTTTTGCTTTTGGGTTGGGTTAAAGTATTAGCTCCACTTGCAGAAGATTGGAGAGGAAATACTTTAAAACATAATGTATTATTGAACATATTCTTCTGACAATGTCATATGCCAGGTGTTTGCACTTCATTATGGTATTTATGAAGAAGTCTTTTTCGGCAGCTAGATGTATATCAAGGTGGCTGAAGTGACATTTCTCTACCAAAGATTGCCATTTTTCAGTGGGCAGGCACCAACAGATAGGATGGTGTTTATACAAGCTGCAAAGCCCTAGCTCTATTCCTCGTAGACCTTCCAGATTAATTCATATTAATGCATATATTCCTTATTTTACTACAGTAATAATACAAGGAAAAGAATAAAAAGGAAAAACTAGCAGAATTTAACAAATAATCAGAAGCCTCTTGTATAAGTTTGTTTTGAAAATAATTTATGTATGTTTTAGCCTTATGCATGAAGCATGTTTAAGGCAGTATCTTTATAAATTAATGTCAGAACATTTTTGTCATAACTTGTGTTGATGGAAAAACTCCATAAGGGGTTCTGCATAGGTCCTGCTAAATCACTAAACAGTGGTTTCCTTTAACATTTGTGATTTGTACTGAAAAGCATAATTTGAACTAAACATACATGAATGTGTGTCACATTTTTACATATAATTACTGAAGTTTCAAAATTGTTTCTGTCGTAACAAAACATTTAGTGAGCTAAACCTGTTCTAGACAAATAGCTGAAAGATGCCAAAGTAGTAAAAGGAGAACAGTGAATGAGCACTGCTATTGTTATGCTATAGAAATACTAATCCATGGCCTAGATATGTCAGCATATCTTGAATGAACATGCCACTTAGGAACATAACAATGTATTAGGGCTCTACTGAAAAATATGATATTTAATTATGTTAATTGATCAAAAAGCAAAAACAGCATAACAAAAAACATGTGAAATCTCTGTATTCTAATGATAATGGTGTTAGCTGTCCATGTAGACATGCTAAATGCTGCTAAGTGAACTACAGAATGTAATTATGAGAAGTTATTCAAGTATTCTGTTCTCAATATTAATTTTCTGAATGCCAGCAGAAGTTTTATAACTGATAAAGGAAAAAAGTGCATAGGCATATGCTCAGACCTATCAAAGTAGCTTATAACTTTGATATCCCAGGAGTGTTAGGAGTAGAGGGGCAAGTGGCTACAATGCCATTACAAAGGGTAAGGCAGACAAAATGGCATTTTCTTTTTAATGTGGCTGCTAATTCCAGTGCCTCCTTTTTATTACTGAGTATGTCCTTTGAAAACTAAACAAAATAATGAAGCAGTTGTGTAGACATTAGGGATATCATTCTCATGGAGAACTATTTTTTTGGGTATCAAATTCAATGCCAGATATCTGGAAGGCAAAAAAAAAAAAAAAAAAGTTCACTTATTATTTTTGTTGGTGTTGTTAAATGGCAACCAAAGAGAACATGAGAATAGATCTACTATACACACTAAAATTCCATATCCTTTTTCATTTTGAATACAAGCGTATTTGTGTTTACCTTATTTAATCATAGTTTTACATTGTATATGGAAGTAAAAGGCATAATGATGCAAATACTACTGTGAACAAAAGTGAGAGAAGGAGAGAAATAATTTAAGAACACAGCAGAAATATGCAAAAAAGTGATACAGGGAAGGGGGAAAAAAAAAGGAGTTCTATATGCCTAGAGAGCAGTAGTATGAAAGGAGAACTGCAAGATGAGGTAAGAAAAGGTATGGACTTGTATGCAAGAGCAGCTGCAAAGAATAATGAAATACAACTAAGACAAAAACATTTAAAATAGGAAATAATGAACAAGATTCTCACCTGGATAAAAAAATTCTAGCACCATTCATTTCAGCTTTAGCTGTACTTACTGACAACCTGGTCTACACTAGGAGTTTCCCTGTGGTATTTAAACCAATTCATTGGCCTGAAGTGGATATAGTTGAGTTTTTTGCCTCTCTGCAGTACGTAAGATGGGCCTGGCTTAGTGTTACATGGCTTCCCTCATTGATGTTATTCTTAAATTAAAGTAGTCCTAAAAGCCTTTGCTTCCCCAGGCGTAGATTTCCCTAGGAAGCAGCATGCTTAGCACCTCTGGTATCCACGGCAATATCTACCATGTATGAGTCTAAATGTGGAAGTTCTTTCCCTTTTCACAGTTTCTTATGTCACTACAATCATGCTGCCTACCACCAGCTCCAGTCCTCATTCACAAGCTGAAGTTGGACCACATATAGATGCAGAAGAGACCTGGTCTGATGACTACACTTCCCCTCTGCAAAAACACTGCTGCCCATATTGTTGCTTTGGGATCTGAGGCCATCTGTGGGGAAGGAAATGGCTTGGTGACAGGCACAGAGGCCAGTGTTACTGTCCTGGACTGAAGTTCCCAGACTGGCAAGATCACATTATGCCCTGAACAAGCGTTAACCTGGATGCAGTGCTTTCAAAGCTGAAGCCTTTGAAGCCGTGTACTAGAAAGCTGTGTTCATCTTTACCATGAACAGCCATTGTATTTTGGGGATGTAACTGCACCATGCCTGCCTGCAGAGTGGAGATGTAATGTCCAGATGCAATTTGGCTATCTCTGTGCTTAACTACAATCAACTGAAGCCTGTTATGTATTGCAGAACCTCTCTGGGAGGAGAGAGCCTTCTCATCCAGGCAGCAACCATGAGGGCTGTAACCTGCAGCCATTGCGGCATCCGGGAGGGCAGCACTTCCTTTCCATAGAGGCTGGACACGCTCCCAGCTGCGGGCTGCCTGGGCAGTACTTAAGTACAAGACAGTTTAACTACTTCATACAAAGATATAGTATTTTACTTCTAAAGTAGGAATACTCTCAAGCCTTTCTCAGTCCTTTTTCTCTTCCATCAGGGGTAGTTTCTGGCTCCTTTCCCCTTGGCTATGGTTTTTAACTGTTCTCCTCTGTCTATTCCTCAGCAGCTGTGCCCTCCCTCACCCCCAAAGCCTCTGTTTTCAGCTTTGCCATCCTGTCCATCCCACTTCAGCTGTTCCCCCATGTTCCGAGGACTCTGTTTTGGCTCCTACTGCCTCTCCTGCACCCTTAGCAGCTGTCTAGCTCTGCCCTGTGGAGCTTCTGGCCCCTGCTGAATGGGGCATACCTTTCCTTCCCAGGCCTCTGCCCTCCACTCTGGCTTGGAGCCAGGATGCTTTGTCCTCTGCCACTTCTCCAGAGCTAGCCTCTGCCTTCAACTCTTTTCCTGGCTTCAGCAGCCAGTGCCTCTCCCCCACCACACCTCTGAGACACTCTGCCCGACATCTGCAGGCTGCCCTCATCCCCCTTCCCAGACCCCAGGCCTGCACCCTGTCTATGAAGCCCTGTTTCTCAGCCCTCAGCAGCTGTTCCCTGGGCACCTGCCCCTGTGCGGCTCTCAGCCCCATCCTCCCCTCTCCTGGGCTGCAGCAGCTGTTGCTTGTTCCCTGAGGCTCGGCCTTGGCAGGAGAGGCCCTTCCTCCCCAGCCAGCCCTGCTCCCTCCCAGGACTGAAGACTCATTCCCTCAGCTCTTGGCACCGGCCTCTTCACACCGGGCCTGCCTCTGTCTTCAGCCCCCTGCTATTCCCTTCTCCCCCATGCCAGCAAGCATGGGAGCTCCCGGCCAGGCACCAGAGCTGGGAAACGGTGTGACAGTGGTCACCTGAATTGCTCATATCGCGCTTCATTACTGTGACAATTTATCACAGTGGTGACAACTCAGTTGTAAGGATGGCCTCCAGAAACAGCTGCAAGTAGGGGGACAACATGGTCCATGGCAGAAATGCTGTTAAAGGGTAGCCCAGCGTGACCCAGAAGAAAATCTATAATGTGCAGTGACCAGCTTGGCCCACAGTATTAATAAGAGCAGATGCACTATGCCCACATAGTAAATAGCACATCCAGAAGAGCTGCAGGGTAAACCATGGTTCACTGCAATTGCTGCTCAGCAGGCAGGACCTTCTCATGGTAGATAGATGGAGAACTGGCAGCCATGAATTGCTGTTCCATTTTTGGGCCTGAATGAGGTCTGCAGCAGCTGCCTGTGCCATTTTAATGCCTATGCTGGCATGGCCTCTGGCGTGCAGAGAGGGAAGCGGCCTGTGTGTGCAGCCCAGGCAGTGGGCTTTTAATTTTCTGCCTCACACTGAGCAAACTGCTCATTAATGGCCAGGGGACTGGACTGAGATATTTGCCACGCAGAAGAGACTTCCAGCAGCTCCCTCCAACAAGAAGATGACATTTAAAGATAACAGTAGTCTCCTTGTCTGACCCAG
Source organism: Chaetura pelagica (assembly GCF_000747805.2). Classification (NCBI taxonomy): domain Eukaryota; kingdom Metazoa; phylum Chordata; class Aves; order Apodiformes; family Apodidae; genus Chaetura; species Chaetura pelagica. Next base: position 441,329 of record NW_009954544.1, read on the forward strand.
TTATTTACCTAGTAAGCCATGTCATGTTATTGCACCACCATAACCCATGAAGAAGGTGGTATGATCAGAATGCTGGTTGGGGTACAGGACTGATGCCTCAGTGTTCAGAGATGTCCTCCTGCTGCATCATCATAGAGGACTTCTAAGGATAGCAGCAGCCTTGCATAGCTGCTGTCCTCCCTCTGCAGCCCGAGGCACACCCTGAGATGGAGGAACCACGAGTTCACCCTCGCTGGCTGTTCAGTCAGGTCCTTGCTTCCAAAAGTGACATCAAAACCGAAATAAGAGAGTCTAGACTGGTCTGGTAGTTAATGTCTCGGCCCTTCAGAAACTCCACCTTCAGTTTTTTTAAACTTGAAGAAGCACCTCTCCATTTTCCTCTCCTGCCTAGCAACAGCAAATCACCTGGATGCCTCTTGGTACTGCCTGAGGGTAGTCTGTCTGCTAGGAAAGCTTGAATCTCTTCCTTATGCAACCCTGTAAGTACAGATGGTTTATTTTGGAGCCACATGTCAGATTGCCTTAGATATGTTACAAGGAAGAGAGATACCTATTTTGAGTTTAAGTAAAAAAAATAAAATCAAGAATGAATGACCAGGACTGGACCCAGACGAAGACCATGTGTAGATTGCAAAGAGGAAGATGGTGAGTAAGGATGATGCATCTTGCAGGCCAAGAAGAGCTCAGATGTTTGTTGTGGGTCAATTTAGAAGTGTAAGCAGCAGTGGTAACATAGTTTCAGTAGCTGCCTTTTTGAAGAAAAACCTGAGGGGATTTTCCAATGTTGCTGAGCAATTTTGTGGGGTATAAGTATTATTTTCCCACTGCACATAGGTTCAGCTTCCTGATTTCCAGTGATATGGGACTTGAATTAGGGAGAGGCTTCTGCTTGGGGTTCATCAGAAAGGAAACAGTTTCTCACACCATGATGCATTCAGGACCTAAACCAGCACATTATACATGGTTATGAGTGGGAGATCCCTTGCAAATACTCAAGGTAGTTCTAATTTATAATGGTAATGTAGTCATCTGTGGTGTGTGATTTAATTCAGTGAAAGATTTGATCCTATCTCTAAAAGGAATGAAAGTTGTCAAAATCTGTTAGAGCCTTCAACTATTTTTTCAATGCTTAGCTGTATTTGGGGGCACAATATTGTAGTTTATGGTTTTTTCTTTCTGTGTGCATCTGCCTATAATTAATTACTTAATAGCTTCATTATCTGCTACTAGATATACCCTGCAGGTGAGCGAGAAAGCCCTGCACTCATGCAGACCCATGTTTGTCACTCTGAAAAGCAATACCCTTCAGAGAATGCCATCTGATTCTGCTGCAATGCAGTGAATGAGTGGCTGGGGTTAAAAGCCTTGCGCACAACTCCTGCTAGCTTGATCATTAATCTCCAGGAAAAGCCCCAGGTCTTAATTGTTATTGTGTAATTCGTAACATCTTCCATCTAACCATTGTTAAGCTGAAACAGTAATGTGCCAAGTCACCATCGTTCTCTCTAAATGAGGATCTAGAAGTACTGCTCTCAATAGTATGTGATAGTAATTTTTTTTTTCCAAATACTCCTTTGAAAAATACTAAGACCAGCACCATTACTGTTGTATAGCCAACTCTGAAATCCCTTAATGCTGCCCCCAGATCACTGCAGCATAAGTGGCTAAACAAAGTAGTCTCCAAAATTGGAAATGGAAAGATGAGCAAAGTCTGTCAGGCTTTTTATATGAGATATATTGCAAAGGAGCCTAAAATACCAGTCAGTATTTTCATAAAGCTCAGGACATCCAAATATAACTAACCTTAAAGATATTGATGTATTTTCCTTAGGATCTCTAGGCTAGCTATTTAAATGTTTGATACTGGATTAATTCATAGCTCAGTATCAATGGTAAATTGATTTAAGTTTCCCTGTGACATTTAGTATCTCTGTCTGGAAGAGGTTTCTGTCCTGAGGAAAACATAGGCGTATTCTGTAAAACCAAAATTCAGACCTAGAAGCATTGTAATATTTGATTTTGATAACAACAAATTGTTGTCTATCAAAATCTAAAATATTATGCAAACTATAATACCTGAAAATAAAGGACAAAAATTTCAAATGAAGACAGTGCTTTTAAACTACCTTTGTTTTCATGAAATTCTTCTTTGAATGAAACTGTACTTTCTGAGAAAAAATATTATTCGCAGCATTTTTCCCAAAAAAATAATTAGCATTTAGCTAGTCAGATTCTTGTCTATGGAGTGATTGTGAAAAGATTCTAGAAAACTGACAGAGCTAGCTGCCAGGCTGAACTATCAACCATAAATAATAGTGAAATTGTACACAACAAAAAATCAGGGAATATGCTTTTTTTTTTCTCTGACACAACCATAATTGGCAAAACAAAATTAATGCAATGGAGTTGAGCATCTGTTTTGTGTTAAGACAGATTTTTCCTGGTGTATGGTATATTTTTCCAGAATTTATTCTGGTGCATGTGACTATAGGATCAGGCCCAAAGAATTCCTTGATGTGTGTGATTTTGTGTAATGTTGAATATCAAGTTGAAGTCTTTTGTTCAAGAAAGGATTAATCTGAAGTTCTTTCTTTTCCTGCTTTTTGCTTGTGGTTCATAGTTAAAATGATAGATGATTAAAAAAAAACAAACAACAAATTTATTCAATTGCTTCTCTTTCTGAGAAGAACTTGAAAAATTCAGATGAATCAGCAAACAATATTTAAGTAGTTCCTCAAGTTATTGAATTGGAATATCATATGGCGTATTTGATGCACCATTATTTGGTGGATTTTCATAAATGTTCATGTCCAAAATATGGAGGTTGGAAGCTCTACTGCGCTCAGTGCACTGTCAGAAACTTTTTTTTTCCTTATTTTTTACTTATATTCAGTCCTCTAAACAGAGGCATCTTTAGCACTCAGTAATAATTAAAACATAATTCGCATTTACTTTCATGCTTTGCAGAAGCTTCTTGGAGCTTGATAGATATTTTCCCTGTTCTCACAGTAATTACCAATATTCCATAGTACCTTTTATTTTGAGTTTTGCTTGTTCCCTGTGGCCTAAAAATACTAAGGTTTTGAACATTCTTTAAGTTCAGAAAGACACTTTTCTAGCTAGTTCCACTGAGCATAATAAAGCCCTGATCTCTGTGGAAACTTTAGCTGCAGTTTTAAAGTAATTATAAGGAGGAGAGAGGACTCTCAAATTTCCACAGTTGCTTTTCTCATTCTCATCACATTGAAAAACATATTTGATGAACAACGCTGATACAAACCCCAGGACAGCAAACAAATGCTATACTAGAGAGAAAGCATGCTCTGTTTTTTAAGCTCAAGAAGTGTTTTATTAACATTGTTCCTATAATTTTAAATGACCCAAATGTATTATTGGAAAAACAGTGAGAAAAGAAGGGGCATTACAAAGAGAAAACAAGAAAAGTGAAAAGAAAGGCTCCAGGTGCTGGTTCTTTTTGATGAAATTTGTTTGAATTCTTTAATATTTATACTGTGTTGCTTTGATTTGTCTCAGTAATTTCAAATGAGCTTTAGCATCTGTTACACAATAATTTAGGCAGTGCAAATATGATGTAGGTATGCATTAAAAAAAAAAAAATAATTAAAAATCCAGGCTTCTGGGTTACAGCCATGTTGTGGAAATGTATGTTACCGTGGGAGTACTTTACTTCTACACACAAAAAAAAATGTTTTAGAATAATTTTAGAAATTTCTTTACACATTATTAAAACAAAATGATGGAAAATGTGGAATATCAGAAATGTAGGAAAAAATGTAACTAAATACTACATTATGAAAATATTTATATCTTGTATCTCTAATTATTTTCTTAACTTACTCCTCTTCCCTAGCTAAGAAGCTAGTTCTGCAATTAAACAAGTTTGCACTGAGACCTTTTTAATCAACTGAGCTTTTAAAATTACTTAAGGTGGTAATGCTCAGACTATGTCCACAGCAAACTCTTCCAAGTGATAAAGGGGTATTTCTATTCTGCTACTGTGGTAAAACCCATGGTCAGATTCCAAACACTATAATTACACAATGCATTTCCAGATATATTTTCATCAAACCAATGATCTTTCTTCATCTATTGCAACTGTTTAGTATCTTCTGGGGGGGTTTTTTGGAATATTTTTTTACTTGATATTTTGCATTATGAGTAAAAGTTTGGTGATAATCAGAATTTTTAACTATTAGGAGAAATATAGAAAAGAAAAGCATCTTGAACACTCATAATTTTCAGAATGGAATTTTATAGTAATATTATTTTTCCTTAGAGAAGCTTATTTAGGTAGAAATAGTCTTAAATATGGCTGCTTATTTCACCTTGGAGACAGAAAACAGCTATGGTTGCTTCATAGCTAAATTACTTATTTAAATCAATGTATTTAAAGATGTGAAAATCACTAACAGATGAGGGAAGAAGGGCTGAGAAAAAGGAGGCTGTGAGTGAGAGCCTTAAGTGAAAAGTTACTTGTGGAAGGGAAAAAGTAATTGATTGATCTGCTTAGCAAGTTTCCACTTTGACTTCTGGGTTTCTCCCTCTTTTTTTCTGCCAAGTGTTATTTGTGGGTAAGTTTAAATTAAAGATATGTAAATGATTGGTGCAGAGAAGAATTGGCTGTGGGGAGGAAAGCAAAGAATCTCTTGCAGGGATAATAAAGAGGCAAACCATTTAAATTTGAGAAAACAATAATTGGCAAGCAAGATAGTGTTTAGTAGTGCTTTTTTTTCAACTAGATCCCTTCAGAAATGTTTTACTGCAAAGTTTATGAAAAAGGCTGAAGCACTGCATGGTCCAGGGCTGCACCTGCCTATCTCTGGAAAGGAAATCTGGCAAATTACACGGAAGAGAGTTTCATGGATCTTTGTCAAGACCCAGAGAGTATGAACAAAGGGATGAAGTATCTCCTTGTATTCTCCTAAGTGCAGACCTTTTTACTGAGAACAGTAGTAGGCACATGTTTTTTCTGTATTATCAGTATTTGTGATGATAACCAAAGTTAGAAGGGTTCATCAGAGGAGCAAACATACAAGAAGACAGGTCTGAAGAGAACAGTTTAGAGAAGCTTGAGCACTTACTGACATTTAATATTCTTTGATATACCATTTTCTTGCTATCCATTATCCTGTTACCCCAACGATAGAAAAGGCCTGGAATTCACAGCACAGATCATCCTGATGCACTTAATTTAATTAATTCCTGTATACATTTATATCATGTCCAAAGTCATCCTTGTTATTTTAGGACAATAATATTCTTCAGAGAAATCTGCCTCATCACAGTGAGTGACTGGCTGGGGTTAATGGCCCTTGGCACAGCTCGTCCTGGTTGGTTATTAATCTGCAGGAAATGCCCTGTTCCTTAATTGTTATTGCTTAATTAGCAACCTCTCCTATCTAAACAAGGGACATATGACCTGAAATAACAATGTACACAGCAACAGTAATTTTCTTTGACCATTTGAGCTACACCATAGGAAGATTCTAGGCAAGGAAAACAGGGAATGGGAAGTACATATCTGTTCAAATAATGTGGGGTGTAACAGTAAAATAACGTTCTGCAGATATTATAATTAATAAATTGCTTTTCTTAGATTTCTGGTATGTCACTAGTTTAAATTACTTGCTAACCTGATGCCTAAAATTTTAAATGAGAAAGGCTTTGTTTGCCTTACTTCTCTTACAATTTGGTGTTCCATATTTCTAATCATTACTGCCATTGTATTTTCAGCCTGTCAGTGATTAGCCATGGTTTTAATCACTGCAAGATCTGTGTAAATGCACACACACACAAAAACAGAGCACATACATGGAATATAAGCTTGCATTTTTGCTTAGGGCCTGATTCATGACAATCTGTTCTCTGCATTCTTGGCTATTAGTTTCTCCTCTGTTTACTTTCCCCATCCATTGCCTACTTACAAATTATGTATTTTAATTGTATCCCCTTATAACAGACATTATCTGTAAAAAGTACATGCACAGTTATTAGCTCACATAGGACTTCTGCACACTCCTGGAATATTGTGGAGAGAGAGAGTGCAGTACAGCGTTGAAGCAACTTTCAGAATTTGAAAGTAAACCTTCAGCTTCACAACTGACTTTATAAATAAAAGATAAATACTTTATTTGTTGTAGGTAAAATATAAAAATAAATTATCTGTTAATATATCCATTTGCATCTTCTAAAATTTGATATTGCTTGCTAGTAAAATCTCAACTCATCTGATACTTTTCCATGTGAAAGAATGGTAAACAATATAGAAGTAAAATTACTGTTTTATTTTTTGGTTTTGTTGTTGGTTTTTTTTGGCTAAAACCATTTGTATTCAGTGTGCATCATAAGTAATTCAGTCTTTGCTGAAGTAAATGGATATAGTTTCAACAATGTACAAGGGCTCAGGTTCATAGAAATTATTTTCTAAACACAATATTTGTGGACTCTGTCATCAAAAAGAAAATTAGAATACTTGGGTTACAAGCTGGAGAAATTCCATAAATGTGAGTGGTTCAGCATATGTAGAGTTTGAGTCCTGTTTCACTAATAATTTTTCACACATTTTTTTTAATCATCAAATGTCACCCCAGCTGTTCTATTTTGCTCTGTAATACCACTGAAAGTCCAGCTTTCCTAATTGATGTACACTATTGCCAATGCCCATCTGCTTGGAATGTTGATGAGTAGCTGAAAAAACAGTCATAGGATTGCACCACTGGATTTTGTGAAGTTCCATGAATTTTAAATACAAATAGATGTCATCCATTTGTCCAGTTTTACTACAATATGGTAGTAATAGAAAAATTGTGGAACCTGAAGTGGAAGCTAGTATTGCCCTAAGCAGGTACTGAGCCATTTAGTAGCTGTGCATAATTTGTTTCATTTCAAACCATGGACAGGATTTTCTGCTAATTTGAACTAGTGGACTTCTGTTGCTGATTGGCCTTCAAAATCTGTTTTACATTGACTCATCTATTTATTTCCATGTTAAAAAAAAAATTAGTTTCTTTTAACTGAAGAGCTGTCTATCAAAAACACTTGACATAAATATTATTAAAAACATGAGAGCCTGTTATTCTGAAGTCTACATTAGACTTCAGCTAACTTAAAAAAAAAGCTAGCAAGTCCTAATTCATCTCATAGCTGAGGACATACATAGCTAGTTTTGATCCAAACAAGTAACCATTAGAGAAAACCATAAATTTACAAAAAATTGTTGAATATTTAGAGGAATATATGCAACAAGAATGCATTCATCATTTAATGTAGTATATGAATGCCATGGGAGTATTTGTTTCCTTTAAGTACTTGGCAAACATGGCTAACTAGTATCCATTCAAAATAAGTAATTTCCCACTCAGAGAACTTCTGGTAAGCAGTTATGGAAAGAACAGCCAGCAATGCAATGCTGTCTCTGCAGTTCTCCCTGGCTACGTTCATGTAGTCAAGGCAGAAGCGTTAAATGCAGAAGAAATGAACAGCTGGTATCAAATCCCCAATTAGATGTGGAAAGATCATCTCATGAGAGTAGAAGTTCATGGTTATTATGTAATTGTAGTTGTTCTCTGATTTGCCTGTCTAAGCAAAATCCTTTTGTGGTTCAAGGCAAAGTTCTACAGTCTTCTTAAAATGAAATTAATTTACAACTTCAAAAGAGATTCACATGATAGACAAAATCACCTATTCTTTAATCTCTGTGTGAACTGCAGCTGTCTTCTCTGTAACTAAATAAATTGTACTTTATAGACTGGACAAGCCTTGTAAGTTAAAAAGGTGAGCTGGCTTCAGTGCCAAAACCTGCAGAATTTCAAGTGTTCTAAAGGAAATGAATGTATTGTCTGTAAGATAGTTAACTGGCATATATGTGCATATGTATGCCCCTAATTGCTAAATAATATGTACCTATTTAGTAACTAAGGGAATATAGATGCAGCTGAAAAAAAAAAAGATAATAGTTTACTCAACCAGCTTGCAGCTATGGTGTATTGTCTGCTGTTCATGTAGTTTCAGCTTGCTGTTTGTACAATATACTGATGAGAATCTCCTTTGTGTTCTGGAAAGTGCTAAATTTTTAGTACAGTGCTGTTAGATTCTTTTTACTGTTCAATTCTATTAGATATCAAACATTTAAATTCAAATCACAGGATGTAAATATAATTAAAATATTTACTCATAATTCTTAGTATTGGTATTGCAATAGAATTTAGATGCCACCTTGATGCTCTCTTGGTTTTCAGTTTGTAGAAGTAAAAAGTAAAAGATTATTCAAACATCATTTCTCTTAATTATGAATTCAGTATTTATCTTACATCTCCATATTTACAATATATCTAAAGTTCAGTGAAACGGGACTTAGCTTTTACATGAATTTGCAGAGTAGTTGTCACTTTTTCATCAGAGAATAGATGCTTTTCTCTTTGAAGAAGCACAAAATACAAGATTCTACATAATTGTATATATTTTCAAGACACTGTGTTAATTAATTGATAGAAATTGGCTTCTTGTCCTAACAAACAGAAAATTGCCCAGGTCCAGGTTTTACTATATCTACAGCTGGATGTTTTTGGTAGTCAGAAATGTATACAGCTCTCACTTTTACACATACAACCAGATAGGTGTATTTTTTTTAAAGGGAGGACAAAAACCTATTGAACAGCTGTATTCAATTACCAATATCAACTCATTAATAAGTAAATACTTGTACATGCACAGGATGTAGCTAATCAATACAATTCTTCATCAATACTTTTGTCTGTAGCTACACAGCTTACATTTTGAAGAAAGAGGGCTTAAAAGTCACTTCTTGTGAATTTTAAGTTGTACTTGCCTTGTCTTGACAGACAAAATGGCACAAAGATATTGCGCATTTCTTGTCAGGCAGCCATTCTTTATGTATCCGTCCTTCAGGAAGAGTATTAAGAATGAATGTTGCCGTGACTGCTCTGCATTTGTACCTTCTTTCAGATGAACCTTGCCTCTCATTCAGGTTAGCGTCATGCAAGGTATCTGTCAGAAATTTCCCTTCACCAATGTTTTAGTACATATTGAAATTTTACGAACTTCTGCAGTTTAGTCTGCTGTTTAGGAAACCACGTGTTTTGAGTGGCATTTGAAAATAGAACAAATTTTTAATTTGTAGTTTTTAAATTCTACTTTTTCTGATGCAAAATTATGTACTAGAGCAAGGCAATGTAGTTGTTAAATAGGTATGGGAAAAAAAAGTATTTTCCTGTCTAAACATGTTTGCTATAATCTGGTAAGGTAACAGTGACGATGCAAGAGTTCTTGTCCAAAAGTTCTTAAAGGAATTGTGGTTATAATGTGGGGGGAAGAACGGAGATACAAATATTTTTCTGTTTCTTCCAACCCACTACAAATTCATTTGCCAAAAAACAAAGAGAAAAAGAAATGCAGGAGATAAATTAATGTCTCAAGTTCATAACCACAAAAGATAGAAAATGGCACAAGCCTTTTTCCATCCATTGGGTGGAGTTTTTGAAAAGTGGATCAGAAGATTGTAGGCATGTGTTTTGCTGCCTTATGCATATGAATTGTCAAAATGCTATGTGCCATTTTCATTAGTTAGAGATCTAACAAATCTTTCTACAGACACATGTACAAGACATTCTTTAAAATGCTTTTTAGAAAATGCATAACTGATATTTAAAGATTAAGTAATAATTTAACATTTTTATAAGTACTTCCAGAATATCAATTAAAAAACATTTAAAATAATTATTCTGAAAAATGTTTTCATCAGTGGGACTTTATTTTCAAAGACGACAGCTGGACCAGACTAATTCCTTGTATACCAGATATGGTAGTAACTAATCCTATAACTTTGTACATTTTAAATGCTATGTATAATTGGATCATAAGGTTGTGGTTAACTCATTTGGAAAAATTAGCAAAGCTATAACTACCCTCAAAAAATCTGAATATCTTTTATGTATACGCAAATCAAGACTATACATGATATGCATGAGGATATGCACTGCCATACCACACACTTTATGTGATTTAATGGATACTTGGCATTTTTTGACAAATTGTGAAGGAGAACTTTGCAGCACTATAGTATAGTGTGTGTATATACTACGTATAGTACTATGTATATATATAGTACATTTATGCTATACAAGTACATTAAAAAGAATTCCTTCCACATCACATGCTGTAATAATGTTTAGTAGTGTATTTTTTTGCAATTATGTATGTAATTGCATACTTTAGGGTACTGTAGATTGATGGTTCTACTGTATAATTTGAATTTTTTCTCACTGCAGATCATAAGCTCTTTTTAAGTTTTAATTAATTGCCCTATTATCCCTTGTTACATTCTCACCATAGACATGGAACACAAGTAAGTATTGCAACTGCAAGTCGACCTCTGTTACTCAGTTTTTATTGCTAAGTTTAGAAGCTTGTTTTTCTTATTATTTGCACTCATGGTATATATATATATATATAAAAATGAGCAGCTCGACTGCTTGATGATTGGGTTAAGGCATACGACTATATGGGGAAATCTTCATCAAAACCCACTGAATCTTAGATATGAATCTGACGCTTGATTTCAGTTCTGCAGTTCATGATACTATCTGCTGAATGTCTAGTGAAATCAGGATAATTGAATTTTAGCAGCAAATGCTCATTATTTAGGAAAACAGCATATTTAAGATTAAAGCCTGGCTTATGTTTACCTAATGGTAGTCTGATTTAAAATATCACAGTTTATTTACTGTAAGTCAAGTTATGAACATTTTTAACCAAATACATGTTATGACCTTTTCAGGGAACTGATGTTCTGATAGGACTTGAAATAGTTTTGCAGAATAAGAAAAAAAAAAAGTAAAAAAAAAAAAAAAGTAATCAGTTAGCTAAGAAAAGCTATAGATTAAATTTATCATTATTTACCCATTATAGTTAATTCAGTATCACAAGCAACTATGGAAGAATTTTTCTAACCCAGAGTTCATGAAAGAAGATCTAAGTTAAGGCTGCAATACAAAATGAGGAACTAAATTTATGCATTTCAATTACATTTCTTCACTGAAAGTATCAAACCTTGGAATGCAGAATTAACAATAGGAACAGAAATTAAGGCAATCCTACTGAGCTTGAAATTATTCAAGGGTGGCAAGTTTGTCCATTTTACAGAACACTTCCAAAAGTGTTCACAATGCTAATACGGTTACATAAAAAGGCAAAAAAGCAAACAGGAAATAATGTTATCTTCAGATAACATTTGTGAGGTGTTTTTTTTTCATTCATGACAGCACTATCACACTTTGACACTGTATCAGCAGAGTTTTCTGATTTTTAAAGAGTACTTTATAGAAATGGTAGGTGCAGACAGGATACTATTGTAGTCTGCAAAATAAAAAATAGCATTTAGGAAGATAGACTAGTATAGTAGTTAGTATAGACTAACTTGTCAACTTCGTTGCTCTTAGTTCATCTCTCCTCAAAACTCTGAATAGTAATAATAAAACATAGAAGGCAGCATAAAGATAAGGTTTCCTCGTAAGTAAATGGAAGAGGCTATAGGCATTGTAATTCTGACAGACTCTTCAAAGAAGATGAAGGATGCTTTGAAAATATGGGGATATTGTGTAGGGGATATTTTCAACAGGTCTTTAGGGAAGAAAGTGCTATTTGTTTGGGAAATTATTCTCACTAATTGGATTGCTGAAAGGCCATGGCCAACGAGTAAAGACTTGGTGCAGTTTCCTTGAATTGAAAGGAGCAGAGCTTGTTAGGTGTTTTTTAACAAGGTAGTTTTTAATTAATAAGGTCAGTGGATTAAGTAGAAGTGAATGTCAAAGTTCTGTGTTAAAATTCAATAAATCATTCTTTGCAAAAACCTGGCTAGAAAAAGTTTAATTAATTGTGCAGTTAACAACAAAATATGTAAACTACCATTCTAATGGTGGGAATTTATGTTACCTTATTTATTTATATTATTCCTTAGAAAATTATAATTATAAAAAGCCTTTGGAGGGCGATAGTAGGATTTACTACATTTCCATAGACATTAATGAGTTCTGTTAACCTTTAGCCAATTACCAGCAAGTGAACATTTTCTCCAGATTTTGCAGTTTTTCCCTACTCTTTGGCTTGTTGTTTTGTTTTGTTTGGTCATGTTTAGTTTTGTTCTTTTAATTCTATGCTGAGAGTTTCAAAATAACCACCAATAAATCTTTCTCAGATCAAGAATTATATAAACATAGAATCATAGAATGGTTTGAGTTGGAAAGGACTTAAAGATCATCAGGTTCTAATCCCTATGCCATGGGCAGGGGTACCTCCCACTAGACCATGTTGCTCAAAGCCCCATCATTTCTTCCTAATGTCTAACCTAAATCTCCCCTCTTTCAGGTTGAAAGTGTTCCCCCTTGTGCTATCGCTATATGCCCTTGTAAAAAGCCCCTCCACAGCTTCCTTGTAGTCCACCTTCAGGTACTGGAAGGCCGCTGTGAGGTCTTCCGGTGCCTTCTCCAGCCTGAGCAACCCCAACTCTCTCAGCCTATATTCACAGGAGAGGTTCTCCAGCCCTCTGATCATCCTTGTGGCACTCCTCTGGACTTGCTCCAACATCTCCATGTCCTTATGTTGAAGGCTTCAGAACTGGACACAGTACTCTGAGTGGGGTCCCTCGAGAGTGGAATAGAGGGAGAAAATCACCTCCCTTGACCTCCCTGCCACCAATGTGCAGTTGCAGCCCAGAAAGCCAACCATTTACCAAGTTGTATCAAAAGAAGAGTGGCCAGTGATACAGCTTAGGAAATGGTTGGCTTTCTGAGTTGCAAGTGCACATAGCCAGCTCATGTTAAGCTTCTCATCAACTAACACACCCAAGTCCTTCTCCTCAGGACTGCTCTCAATCCATTTTCTGCCCAGTCTGTATTTGTGCTTGGGATTGCCTTGACCCATGTGCAGGACCTTGTACTTGGACTTGTTGAACTTCATGAGGTTTGCTTTGGCCCACCTATCATGCCTATCAAGGTCCCCCTCAATGGCATCCCCTTCCACCAGCATGTCAACTGCACCACACAGCTTTATGTTGCCCATCCATTGAATCCATGTCTCTCCAATTCAGAGACAGGGATGTCATGCGAAACAGTGTCAAATGCTTTGCACAAGTCCAGGTAGATGACCTTGGTTGCTCTACCCTGATCCACCAGTGCTGTAACCCCCTCATAGGAGGCCACCACATTTATCAGGCCCAACTTGCCCTTAGTGAAGCCATGCTGGCTGTCACCAATCAATTCCACATTTTCTGTGTGCCTTAGCATATTTACTAGTAAGATCTGCTCCATGATCTTGCTGGGCACAGAGATGAGACTGACTGCCCTGTAGTTCCACAGGTATTGGGGTTTTTTCCTTTTTAAAAATGGAGGTAATGTTTCCCCTTTTCCAGTCAGTGGGAACTTGAGCAGACTGCCATGGCTTCTCAAATATGATGGATAGTGGCTTAACAATTTAATCCACTAGTTCCCTCAGGACCCACAGATGCATCTTGTCAGGTCCCATGGACTTGTGCAACTTCAGGTTCCTTAGATGGTCTTGAACCTGTTTTGCTCCTACTGTGGGTGATTCTTAGTTCTCCTAGACCCTGCCTTTGCCTTCTCTGACTTGAGCAGTGTGGCCAGAGCCCTTGCCTGCAAAGACTGAGGCAAAAAAAGTAATTGAGTACATAGTCAAGTTTCCCATTTCCTCCTGGAGAGGGCCCACATTTTCCCTAGTCTTCCTTTTATCACCAACTTACCTATAGAATCTTTTTGTGTTACCTTTTATGTCTGTCACCAGATTTAACTCTATCAGAGCTTTAGCTTTCCTAACTTGATCCCTGGCTGCTCAGACAATTTCTCTACATTCTTCCCAGGCTACCTGTCCTTGGTAATGACCTGCACATGGTTCCTCTCTGTGATGTGTATCAATACGAAGCTGTAAACTATCTGTGCACTATATGAAGCTGTTTGTCTAGTATGTTGTATTTCCACTATTAGGTTCAGCTTTCTTTTATCGTATACAATTACATACTTTAAGAAGCTGTTTCCATTACTGTCGGTGATTCTAGTTTTGTACTCTTAGCCACATGCAAAACCCACTACAACCAATGAAGAATGTCCTTTGACTTCTTTAGTCCTTATATTAGATTCCTTTTGTATTGAAAAATACTTTTGTAAAATAATCCCTTGAGTTTATTTGTTTGTAAGCATTTTCAGTTATCTTTACAGTAATAATTACAGTAATTGTAGCTATTTTTATATTCATTAACACCAAAGACACAGCAATGATGTAGGAATTCTGTAATTTTTCTGCATAACTAGAAGTAAATATTACGTTGGAATTAATTACCTTTCTGGAAAGACAATGAGACTGCAAAATTCATTCATGAATTTGCACTGATCAAACCAGAGGCATTATAATTGTGCTGTTGCTGATGGTGAATAGAAAGAGAAAAATTCTGCTTCTTTTTGAGATCATATGCTGTGTGCTGCTGACCAGGCAATTAGAAATGTGCCTTCCTTCTTATGAACAAAACACAAGTGAAAATTAATTGATTTCAACAGTTTGATGTGGTTTTCTAATATATGAAAAACTGGCTAGAGTCTGCACAAACTTCTAGATCTTTTTAAAGATACCATAACAGGTGTATATTTAAATAGAAAAATACAGGTAAATTCACCTTGCTTCCACGTTTTGATGTGTAAGCTTAAGTGGCCATCCAAATGTCAGTGGCCATACTGCAGTTTATATAGTTTCTGTATTCATCAAAGTGTGAAAAGGAGAAAAATTGAGCTGCAGTGTTTCTAATCAGATAAACTAAAGTCTTATAGCATTGATAAAGTTACAGTAGGCAGTATACACAGTAAACAATATTCTAGAGTAATTATTTATGATAAAATATTATTAAGGGCAAAAAATTTATGAATATATGAGTAAATTAGGAAAGTAAAGACTTTGCTTTATGATTACTTAGGTGTTCAGGGTAGCTTATATAACTCTTAGACTAAGAAAGGTTTTATACATATATAGGTAGCTAAATACATATTATTTATGGGAATGCTACATAGAGTGAGCTTAATTGAAAATGCAATGCTATACATTATTTCTTTCACTTGTAAGACTGTTGCAAAATGTAAGCTTTGCCATTTTTCTGGGCATTTCTGGAACTTTAGCCAGAGCTGTAGCTATATTGGGCTTTTGTTGAATGGAAGCAGAAGTGAAACTTCTAAGCATTGTGAGGAGCTTTAGATTTTATCACTCATAATTGAAAAGTTGATAGGAACCAGCAGTACAGCTTTG
>NW_009954544.1:456716-465138 GCF_000747805.2 Chaetura pelagica
CAATTATTATTTGAGATTAAGTTTCACTCGAACCTCGTCTCTAAATTAGTGTCTACCCAAATTCAGTCATGTGATAGACACAGAATAGGCCAGAGTCTGATACCTGTTATTGATGCTTCTTCTTTCTCTTGACCTAGCTGCTTTTCTTGTGGTTCATCAGTATGATCATAGCCTGCAGCTCTATTTAATGTTCATTGTGCATATTTAATGTTCGTTGTGCATATTTTTAAAGTTTATCAAAAAACACTACTTATCTCTCAGCATGTTCTTTTATAGTGCTAAAGATTCTATAGGAATTCTTGTCTTGGGCTTTTTTAGAATGCTGTTGAACTAAACCACAAATAAATAGAGAAAAAGAAATGTAAATAAAATCCTAAAGTTTGCATTTAATATTCTAGAAGTGTCTTGCACCATCAAAATTATTTATTTATTGGATAAGGGCAAATATTTTTAGGAATTAGCACAGGGCAAGAAAACATGAAACTTTACACATTCTTTTGATTATGTCACAGTTTTCTGTCAAGCCACATTCTTTCAAATTAGGCTTAAGAATCTATAATAACATTCAATAAGTAATTACAATAAACCAACAATTCATGGAAACACAAATCAGTTTGAAATTTTGTGAGAAAATATTTGAAACTACAAGTTTTCCTTCTTTCTTTTCATCATAGTAAAATGATTTAACCTTTTTTGTCTTGTTTCTTCATTTGTAAAGTGGCCCAGATATGTGGATTGAGTGCTACTGGGTATTGCTCCTGAGGGATATTAAAATACCCTACTCATAATCCTATGAAAGAACTGGAAAATGTTCTTGTTTTGATGGAAAAGACAATAAAGCAACTACTTTAGTTATAAGTTGCAAAGAAATTCAGCAAAGTAATTTCCTGAAAGCATTTGAAACTCCAGCTTTGACCTGAGGTAAAAAGCAAATTGTCCTTTAACTTTTTGTAAAGGGTTGTTTTTATTTTGCAGAATCTGTGTCTCAGGCTAGAGGCCAGGAACCTTATTTATCTCCCTCTCACTTTTGTTCTGAAATCATAAGTGTGTGGAAAAGAGGAAACTAAAAGGTTTTGCTAAGACTTTTCAGTTGTTTGCAAAACAAAATTAACCTTTGACATTTTACTTAGGCTAAAAAAAGATGTTTAATCTTTGTTGTTTTGAGTGCAGATGGTTGAAAAATTGTGTTGATAACAAAAGAATTACCTTACTCTTTGTAGTGCTGCCAGTGTGGATACAACAAAAAAAAAATAAGGGAATTCAAACAGGGGAAGAAACAATATGTGACTTGAAATACTAGATAATCCATGACTGAGTACACAGAGTTTTTTTAGAAGACCATGAAATATAGTGTACCAGCTCAAGTCATAAAATCCATTGTCTATCCAATTGAAAAGCCTAATGTGTCTAAGTTTCACATTTTAAGAGAAAAAATACTCCCATAAAACTAGTAGGTTACTGATAAAAGGTGCAGATGGTGGTTAAAAAATTCCCCCATCCTCCCCTCACCTTCATTGTAGACCAGTTCATCCCTGAAACAAAATGCTACCTTTTTTTCTTAAATCTGATTGTAAAAATAATAGTAAATTTGGAATAAAGGTGGAATTATTCCAGTTATTCTGCCTCCGCTGACAATTGCAGTTTTTCTGGATGAACACCAGCACTAACATTGTTAGAATGGAGCCTGTCAAACTTTTTTGTCTTCCTCTGGGGTATATTCCTGAATTTTTAATGCCCTTTACAATCACAAGCATTATATATCAATTGCCATATAAACTCAGGCCTTCAGACATGTAAGTGTGTAATAGCTGTGACCTTAGCTAATTGTCTTTTATAGATAGGATGTTAGTTTGCAATGTTGTGGCAGATGAATAACATACAAAAACGTACAAAAAGAATTATTGCTGTAGACCAGATAAGAAAAATATGCATGATATACTTAAATAATACAAGTCCGTATAGCTTCAGGAGCTGGCCTAACTAATATTGGAGCTTCTGTGAATGTCATACATAAATGAAAAGTGGCCAGTACTTTAGAACAGGATGTCTAATTTGTAAGAAGAAATATGATGACATAGATAAAGAGTCAGAGGTAAATGTAGTAAGCAAAATAATTTATTAAACACTGTAATTTTTTAAGTACAAGTTTGGGGATTTTTTTTTTTAAACCAAATTGTACCAAGCTTAATGTTTTTTGAGCTGAGTTAACTTAAAATTTACAATAAAAGATAAAAAGTAAGGAAAACCAGAGTTATGAGAAGAACAGCAGAAAGTTAGCAACTAATGAGATTGATTCTATTAAAGGACAAAAAGATGTATTTGTCTTATTAAATGTCACGATCCGATAGTTGGATACGTGGAGATTCTTTGCAATCCCACCAGGGCAAAACAAAGATAATACAATATCGGGTGCACAAACAGGCTTTTTATTTAGGTATAAATGAGCTGGTAAGAGTTATAACTATATATTTGTCATAAGCTTATAACAAATGCGATAGCTAATCCTAAACTACAAAAGAGAAAGATCAGGAAAGGAAATTAAAAAAGTTAAAGGAAAGTCATCACCCAGAGCTCCAGTGGCGTCCCATTGGTCTCTGGTTTCGTAGTAGAGGGGGGTGGTGGTCCAGTCCTAGAAGGCATCTTGAGACTGGTGCTCTTCTCCTTTATATAGTTAATTCCTGGGATACTCCAGAGCATTTACCCAATCACTGTTCCACGTTTGCAGTGAAAATTATTTATCACCTCCTGCATTTTTTAGTCCAGTTATTTGTATAGACTTTAAGTCTTTTCTGCCAAGTTGGTGATTTACATGAAGCAAGGCCTGGTTATCACCGGATGTCCTTGCTCAGTGCCAGCTGTGGCATCAATTGTATGCCTCCTTTATCTGCAATCTGAGCACATCCAGCACCAAACTCTCAGTTCGCATTTGACACATCGAGGGGGGCGGGGGGCTTATCAGTTGAGTAAAACCGGTTCAGTGGGTTGCCCAGAGGTCTCTTTGTTAAACACTGCTTATCTCTTGGGTGTCTCCAGGCAAACACCAAACACCTTAAGTGACTGAATACACTATGTATCTCTCGGATTGTTCACAACAATTACCTTATATCCCAAAATACCACAATTACTCATGGAGGAAATGGAAGATACCATCCCAGAGAGACATAGGTTTTCCTGAGGGAATGAAAAATGTTAAAGACCTTGCTGATGTGCTGGAAAAGACAGTAAAGCAATTGCTTCAGCAAAAAAAAAATTGTAAAGTATTAGGCCCTGGTGAATTTGAAAAATTCTGAGGGAACTATCAAGGAAAACATTTAAAATTTCAAATCTACATTTTTATTTCATGAACTCATAAGAACAAGAGAAGGTTATTGACTTAACGGTTTGACATTACACACAGGATAACATCACTAACGTGGGTATCAAAGGAAGCAAATAATGACAGTTTAAATGGCAAGTTCTTACATTTTTTTGTAATGAACAACAGCCAGCTAACTTGCTTCTCTGTATGGTCCTAAAGTATAAAATCAATTTACAACAACCGGGAAGCTCAAAACTCTCATTTTTCTCCTGATAGCTTTTGCAATGTAATGTATGTCTTTTGGTACAAGATTCAGCACACCATGAAAGCTGTTAAAATGTCAGCAGTAGTCTGGTGTCTATTGAAAGTAATACAAATTTTTAAAATCTAAACACCATAGATGTGTGTTTGTTTTCACACATTATTCAGTAAAATGCTAATTTATACATTCATGCAACCTGCTGAAAAAATTGTGTTACAACCTAAGTACTGAGAACAGCAGAAAATCTTGTCCTCTCAAGATGGAGTTTAGACCTAACTTTGGCAAAGCATATAAATTGCCTGTAGATTATGAATTCTTTTTGGATTAACTTAATATTAGAAGCAAAATACCTTGTTCACAACCCGTGAAGCAATCTATGACACTTTAGAATTTTAGTAAGACAAAAATACTACCAGCCTTAAATAAACAGAGAAAAAACTTTCAAAACCACATCTTTATATGAGAAATAGATTTCTATTTGTAAATGTATGTGAACTCCTGTTCACAAAGAACAAGGACTTCTGTTCCAGCC
Organism: Chaetura pelagica; assembly: GCF_000747805.2. Lineage (NCBI taxonomy): Eukaryota > Metazoa > Chordata > Aves > Apodiformes > Apodidae > Chaetura > Chaetura pelagica. The sequence continues at coordinate 460,809 of NW_009954544.1, forward strand.
ATGCACAGAAACAATGTTGCTTTTTTAAGCGCAATCTACAGAAAAAGTGTAAGCACTACAATGTAAAGTATGGACTACGCAAAAACCAATAGTTCTATCAACCTTTGCTAGTCCTATTACTTGTACTATGAACATTGACAGATAATTCCTTTGCCTGTTATTTGAGCTTTCATTTTTCCATGTAAAGCTAGACAACAGTTCTTACAGGACAAAGTAAAGAACTAAAATATGGATATGAAAGCTAAATAAGTGGTTCAGTCCATTCTGTAATTTTAATCAAAACACTGTATTTTAGAAGACTTTTAAAAATCTGTAGACTAGGTGAAACTCATACTATACAACCTATAGATTATTTAATTTTTGTAATGGTTCTGAATCAACCTAAAATTACAGTATAGTACAAAATTAATTATCCTTACCATATGCAATAAAGCAATATTGTCTGGACAGAACTCAGCATACCTTTAAATACCTGAACAATTTTTTTTAGATGATTAAGCTGCCAGTGTTACTATCTTTACTGGACATACTTCTTAGTATCAGTACATGTAGTAAAAACATGATCTGAGCCTTTTGGAATTACGAAACATGGTTCTTAGTCTTCCATCTGATATGCCTGCTGTCAGTTGACCCCAGCCAGCAGTTATAGACTCATACAGCCACTTGCTTACTTTCCCCTAGCAGGAAAAGAGAGAGGATGGGAAAAGCAAAAGTTAAGAATGCATGGGTCAAACAAACACAGTTTAATAAGTGCAGGAAATAGAAGAAAAGCCGTGGTGCAATCACCCCACAAGTAGACTGATGCCCAGCCAGTCTCCAAGCAATGGCTACATTTGAAGACAAAACCTCCCAGTTTTGTTTTTGAGCATGGCATTAGATGGTATGGAGTCTCTTTTTTGCCAATTCAGGTCAGTTGTCCTGACTCTGTCCCTTCCCAGCTTCTTGCCAATTCCTACTCACTGGGTGTCAGGTTAGGGACCAGACAAAGCCTTGGCATCGTTCAAGCGCTGTTTGACTATAGCCAAAGCATTGGTGTGCTTTCCACACTGTTTTATTCACAAATTCAAATGGCAGCACTGTACAGGCTGCTACAAAGAAAGTTACCTCCACCCCAATCAGACCCAGCACACAACTACGGTCTTTCTTTGGTGGTCAGGTGCAGGTGTACTCAGTTCATTGCATAGCCTAAAATATGTACTTTGACTGCCACAAATTTATATTGCACATTAAAATGCACATTAAAATGCTTCTAAAATAAATAGCAAAGCATACTATCACTTTATAGTTAGTTTTCTCAGCTTCTTTATCAAGTGCAAGCCTATCCTGCATAGGTATTTTAAGCATTCATTATGAAAGTGGTATGTTCTTTACGTTTCAGCTTATTCAGGACCTTGTTGTCCATTAAATACTGGAATGAGCATGGTTTGATGAATTGCACCTTGATATTACTGGCCAAAAACCAATCTTACCTTTGTTCAAGGTTTTCTTTAGGAAAGTTTGTAAGGGTATATGATGTTTTAGAAGACTGCAAGAGTGGGAACATGTGCCAGATTTTAAAGTGCAATGAAAAAGAGCCAAGTAGAGCTTGCCAGATTAACTTTAGTTCCTGGACAACCGTGTAACAAATACTCAAGTAAATTATTTGTTAGCAGTTGCAAAGTAAGGAAGAGTAACAGCAGACGTGTATTTTTTAGCAATAAATTCCATTAAACCTTCATCAACTCTTACAGATTGTCAAGAAGCAGAAGGTGTCATGTATTCTTAAACAAATTTTTAAGCACAGTCTAACATTATATTCTTTTAAGCAAGCTAGGAAATCTTTGGCCAGATTAAATTGCTAAATTGCTAGTAAATTGCATGCAAAGTTGGCTGGATAACTATACAAGCTGTCAGTAATTCTCTGTCAAAGGACAAACTTCGCTACTTTTCTTTATTTGGCCTGGATGGTAGAGTGTAGACCAAATGTATTAAATCTGCAATAAAAAAAGGTGAGAAAGAGAAACAGTATATTCAAGAACAAGCTTTGAATTCAAAATCAGCATAACCAATTAGAGAAAAGGACCAGAAGATACTCTAAAACTTTGTGGAAACAAGGCGAGGGTGCTAGGCATAGGAAGGATTATGGACAGCAAAAAGATGCTGTAGAAAAAAACCTTGTGAGACACTGTTTCTTGAGTCTGCATGTATCACATTCTGAACAGAGGTGAGCAAAACCATGAAATTAAAAAAAAAAAATATATAAGAACACATTATCTCTTGTGAATGGAAATAAAGCTTGTAAAACATGGTGAAGTAATTTTCAAAATCTGCTCACTGCTGAACTAAAGGCTGGAACTCTGTATCCTACTTTGAGCATTTTATTTCAACAAGAAAGTAAATCTATGAAATAAAAACTGAATGACTTGGGGTTATATACACAGAAGCACAGAGTCATCAGGCTTGGAAAGAACGTCTAGAGATCTAGTCCAACTGCCTTGCTAAAGTAGGATTGCCTAGAGCACATTACACAGGACTGCATTCAGGTGGGTTTTTAATATCTCCGGAGAACGGGACTCCAGAACCTCCCTGGGCAGTCTTTTCCAGCGCTCTCTCACCCTCATAGTAAAGATGTTTTTCTGAAGTTTGAATGGAACTTCCTGTGTTCTAGCTGAGGCCTGTTGCCCCTCATCCAGTCACTGGGATCTACTGAAAAGAGTCTGGCTACATCCTCCTTGCACCCACCCTTTAGATACTTACAGGCATTAATAAGGTCTCCCCTCAGCCTTCTTCAGGCTATCGAGTCCCAGCTCTTTCAGCCATTCCTCATAAGGTTCATCTTTGTTGCCCTCCGCTGGACTCTCTCTGATAGTTTCCTGTCTCTCTTGAACTGGGGAGCCCAGAACTGGATGCAGTATTTTAGATGTAGCCTCATGTCACGGTTTGACTCAGGATTGGCAGTTAAACCAGCAGCAACAATGCTTGTTCTCGATCCACCCCCCTCCCACCTGGGTAGGGAAGGAGAGAGAGAATGAGGGAGAGACTTTCTGGATTGAAAACTAAACAAAACCAGCTTTAATTAAACACTAATGACAAAAGAAAATGTGTACAAATGTGTTCGGGAATGTGCAAAACCCTATTGACTCCCCTCATCTCCAGCAACTCCCACGGCATCTCCTGAGCTGTGAGAAGTCCTGAAATGTCCTGGAGTGCTGCTAGAGAGAGCAGCAGAGCAGACAAGGAGCTGAGGGGAGAGTTATGAGAGTCAGGAATGCATGAGCCTAGGGATCAGTGGTGATGGAGTCCTCCCCAGATGCCAGCCATGGACAGAAGAGAAGAAGCAGCAGGAAGGAAGTTGTCTTGAGTGATCTCTGACCTTACACTGAGCTTATGTAGATACATGGAATGGAATATCTGGCCAGTTTTGCTGTCCATCTAGTCCACTTCTTCCTATGGGCTACAAATACGACTCTTCTGCTCTCAGTGGCTGCGGATTCACTAGGTAGAACAAACTGACCTTCACGTCTGACACGGCTTGGATTTAATAACCCAGGAAGGTTAGAACTGGACTCCCTTGCTTTCTAAACTCCTGCTGCAATAGAGGAGCCTGGGTGCGGCTGGTCCCAAAATCCTTCTCTCAGACCTGGTCTTTTCCCAGAGAGAGTAAATGTATTACGGTCTGAGTAAAAGCTCGACTGTCCAATACCCCTTGATCAGATTAAGGTGTAGCAACACACAAGGTCTGTTTATAACAAATAACACATTTATTACAACAGTAGGAGTTAATATTGAACAACCTAAACAAAACCTCCCACATATATATATTAAGTAAGGAAAAGGGGATGAGAAGAAGGTGGAGGGGGAGAGAGATAAAGAGAGAGAGAGATCGAGGACAGGAAAGTCACCAGTCCTGGATCCAGCATCGTTGGTCCAGCCAACAGGGGAGGGTCGGTGTTGATAGTCAGCCCACCATTGCAGCCTCCTATTTTATAGGCCTAGAATCTTGATTTCACAATGAGTACGTGTGATTGAGCCATATATGTGTGAGCAGCTGGAGTGTACCAACCTCCCCTCTGCCCATAGATCATTGTTGTTATCTCAGTTGTCCTTATCTCATCTATGCAAGCCTGAGGCCATATGCAGGCCATTACTGCAGCCTCCATCCTCCCAGGCAGGCCTTCTGGGATGCATATGAGCAGGGGCTACAATGGAGTTTCGATACCATTTCCCAAAGTAGGTCCCTCACAAGTCTCAGTAGTATCATAAACATTCCAGTGTTATCAGTCCACTAGCTGGAAAACTTGCTGCTAGTTAAAAGAGAGCTTACTGAAGGAAAAAAAAAAAAAAAAAAAAA
>NW_009954544.1:472797-642193 GCF_000747805.2 Chaetura pelagica
TAAAAAAAAAAAAAATATAAGAACACATTATCTCTTGTGAATGGAAATAAAGCTTGTAAAACATGGTGAAGTAATTTTCAAAATCTGCTCACTGCTGAACTAAAGGCTGGAACTCTGTATCCTACTTTGAGCATTTTATTTCAACAAGAAAGTAAATCTATGAAATAAAAACTGAATGACTTGGGGTTATATACACAGAAGCACAGAGTCATCAGGCTTGGAAAGAACGTCTAGAGATCTAGTCCAACTGCCTTGCTAAAGTAGGATTGCCTAGAGCACATTACACAGGACTGCATTCAGGTGGGTTTTTAATATCTCCGGAGAACGGGACTCCAGAACCTCCCTGGGCAGTCTTTTCCAGCGCTCTCTCACCCTCATAGTAAAGATGTTTTTCTGAAATTTGAATGGAACTTCCTGTGTTCTAGCTGAGGCCTGTTGCCCCTCATCCAGTCACTGGGATCTACTGAAAAGAGTCTGGCTACATCCTCCTTGCACCCACCCTTTAGATACTTACAGGCATTAATAAGGTCTCCCCTCAGCCTTCTTCAGGCTATCGAGTCCCAGCTCTTTCAGCCATTCCTCATAAGGTTCATCTTTGTTGCCCTCCGCTGGACTCTCTCTGATAGTTTCCTGTCTCTCTTGAACTGGGGAGCCCAGAACTGGATGCAGTATTTTAGATGTAGCCTCATGTCACGGTTTGACTCAGGATTGGCAGTTAAACCAGCAGCAACAATGCTTGTTCTCGATCCACCCCCCTCCCACCTGGGTAGGGAAGGAGAGAGAGAATGAGGGAGAGACTTTCTGGATTGAAAACTAAACAAAACCAGCTTTAATTAAACACTAATGACAAAAGAAAATGTGTACAAATGTGTTCGGGAATGTGCAAAACCCTATTGACTCCCCTCATCTCCAGCAACTCCCACGGCATCTCCTGAGCTGTGAGAAGTCCTGAAATGTCCTGGAGTGCTGCTAGAGAGAGCAGCAGAGCAGACAAGGAGCTGAGGGGAGAGTTATGAGAGTCAGGAATGCATGAGCCTAGGGATCAGTGGTGATGGAGGCCTCCCCAGATGCCAGCCATGGACAGAAGAGAAGAAGCAGCAGGAAGGAAGTTGTCTTGAGTGATCTCTGACCTTACACTGAGCTTATGTAGATACATGGAATGGAATATCTGGCCAGTTTTGCTGTCCATCTAGTCCACTTCTTCCTATGGGCTACAAATACGACTCTTCTGCTCTCAGTGGCTGCGGATTCACTAGGTAGAACAAACTGACCTTCACGTCTGACACGGCTTGGATTTAATAACCCAGGAAGGTTAGAACTGGACTCCCTTGCTTTCTAAACTCCTGCTGCAATAGAGGAGCCTGGGTGCGGCTGGTCCCAAAATCCTTCTCTCAGACCTGGTCTTTTCCCAGAGAGAGTAAATGTATTACGGTCTGAGTAAAAGCTCGACTGTCCAATACCCCTTGATCAGATTAAGGTGTAGCAACACACAAGGTCTGTTTATAACAAATAACACATTTATTACAACAGTAGGAGTTAATATTGAACAACCTAAACAAAACCTCCCACATATATATATTAAGTAAGGAAAAGGGGATGAGAAGAAGGTGGAGGGGGAGAGAGATAAAGAGAGAGAGAGATCGAGGACAGGAAAGTCACCAGTCCTGGATCCAGCATCGTTGGTCCAGCCAACAGGGGAGGGTCGGTGTTGATAGTCAGCCCACCGTTGCAACCTCCTATTTTATAGGCCTAGAATCTTGATTTCACAATGAGTACGTGTGATTGAGCCATATATGTGTGAGCAGCTGGAGTGTACCAACCTCCCCTCTGCCCATAGATCATTGTTGTTATCTCAGTTGTCCTTATCTCATCTATGCAAGCCTGAGGCCATATGCAGGCCATTACTGCAGCCTCCATCCTCCCAGGCAGGCCTTCTGGGATGCATATGAGCAGGGGCTACAGTGGAGTTTCGATACCATTTCCCAAAGTAGGTCCCTCACAAGTCTCAGTAGTATCATAAACATTCCAGTGTTATCAGTCCACTAGCTGGAAAACTTGCTGCTAGTTAAAAGAGAGCTTACTGAAGGAAAAAAAAAAAAAAAAAAATCAGTAAAAGGAAAATTGGCTTCATCCTGGCTCAAACCAGGACACCTCACCAGGGCAGAGCAGAGGGAGAGAATACCCTCTCTCAGCCTACTGGCCATACTCTTCCTTATGCAACACAGGATTATAAGGGCAAATTGCTGGCTCATGGATAATTTACTGTCTGGCAGGACTCCGGGTCCTTCTCCTCAGAACTGCTTTCCAGCAGGCCCAGCCCTAACCTATATTGGTGCATAGGATTCTTCCTCCCCAGCTGCAGGACCCTACACTTGCCCTTGTTCTTCTCTGCCCAGCTCTCCAGCTTGTCCAGGTCATGCTGGATAGCAGCACAGCCCTCTGGAATGTCAGCCACCCCTCCCAGTTTGGTATCATCAGTGAACTTGCTGAGGATACAGTCTGTCCCCTCGTCCAGGTCATCGATTATTATATTGACCAAGACCAGACAGAGTACGGACCCCTGGGGGACATTACAGGCCTCCAACTCGACCCTGCTCTGTTAATTACAACCCTCTGAGTTCTGTCACACAGCCAGCTCTCACTCCACATCACTGTCTACTCATCAAGCCCACACTTCCTGAGTTCCTAATGAGGTTGTTATGGGAGATAGTGTCAAAAGCCTTGCTGAAGTCAAGGTAGATATCATTTGCTGCTCTCCCCTCATCCAGCCAACCAGTTACGACATCACAGAAGGCTAGCAGATTGGTCAAGCATGATTTACCCTTGGTAAATCCATGTTCAACGCTCTGAATAACTTTCTGTTCTTCTAATATGTTTAGTGATTACATCCAGAATTCACTCTATCACCTTCCCAGGGGCAGAGGTAAGACTAACTGTCCTGTAGTTTCCTGGGTCCTCCTTCTTGTCCTTTTTGAAGAATGGAGTGATATTTGCCTTCCTCCAGCCCTTGGGAGCCTCTCCTGTTCTCTATGACCTTTCAAAGATGATGGAGAGTGGCCCAGCAATAACATCTGCCAGTTCTCTCAGCACTTGCAGGTGCATCCCATCAGGGCCCATGGACTTACGAATGTCCATTTGGCCAGGTGGTCTCTAACCTAGTCCTCTTCTACTGAGGGAAAGCCTTCCTCTCTCCAGACCTTTCCCCTTGCCTCCAGGGTTTGGGATTCATGAGGGACAGCTTTAGCAGTATACCTTGCAGGAGATTCTGTATTCTTCCAATACAGTAAATGCCAAATACAAAACATGAAAACGTGCTATTAGCTGTAGTAATTCAGTATCTGATTCTTCGACTTTTAATATAAAGTATTTTTATCTTCAGGTTAGAAAGAATTATTATCTTTTTTTCTCTTCCCTACTCCAAGCAATCCAATTGTGGGAAAATTCTACTTGTTTCTACTTTGACAAACCACAGTGGGTGAGGACTTCAGCAGGAGTTTGTTACTGGAAAGAAGGAAGGGACAAATGCTGGTAGAAAGAGTGGAGCTGTGGCTCTGTTTTTCTGTAATGATTAGAAAATAGGAAAAGAATCCAGCAACACAACATATTTCGATATGCTTGATTTAGACCTTTTGGAATCATTAGTAGCCCTAGAAATGACAGAATGAAGTCTGAAACAGCATAAACTTTGTTGCTTCTCATGTCTCTGCTTTTGAGATCCTGTAGATAGATTAAAAAGTAGATTAAAAATTCTAAGCAAATTGCTGGTATTTACCCCTTTCCTTAAGTGGCTTGATGTTTTGGCACGTAATACTATTGCAATTAATAATATGTAGAGCTTTTGTTCTGGTTGCCTATTGAAGACCTTGTAGTTTGGACTCAACTGAATATTTCTTCTCCTTATTTCTCTCCTTAGAAAGTTTTTTTCTGCATACATAATCATATTTCTTTTCTATTATTCTTGGTAAGAAGAGATTTTTTAACATACCTCTTGGTGGGGAAAAAAAAAAAAAAAGTCTTTATTTTCTTCAGTTCACTATTTTGTCTTTTATATTAAATTTACAGTTCTTTCTATAGGAGACATAAAGCCAAAGGACAAAAGCGCAAGTCTACAATAAATTAAATTGCCACTTGGGAGGCATTTCCTAAAAACAAGTACATATATCTGAGATGCAGAAGATTCTGCTCTTTTTCTTGCACACTTATTGATAGTAGCAGAGTTGCTTTTTGTTATCATAAAATTTGCAAAATAGTAGTCTAAATAGTGCTATTGTTTAAATAGGAGTGTAAGCTGAGGAACACCCAAGATTTTGAGAATAAGCAAGCATTTAAGACTACCTCCATGGGCACTTTCTCTCTTTAGCTTCCTAGCTGAATGAAATAGGGAGTTCACAAATTCTCATCACATTCAGCACTGCATGTATTTTCCTACTTAACAAAATACAGTTTTAGGATTAAATCCAGTATCTTTAAAAGACTGAAACAAATTCACAGGCATTATGGTCTAGAAAAGCATTATGGTCTAGAGAAGCAGCATTACACACAATATAAACAGTTCTCCTGTTTCAGTAAAATACTATATGACTCATATGATTCTTATCGGATCTTTCATGAAAGTTTAAGTGTGAACATCACCTACCTCTAGAAAAAATATTATATGCCTAAGCCTAGCTAAATCTTCCATCTTGGCTTTTAGTTTTCTTTTTTTCCTAAATCAAATTAAAATTCCCCTGTTGTGTTTTCTTCAGCTCAGCTGTGAGAGGAAGAAGTCCTCAGTGCACATGCTCACTTGAATTGAATGACCCTCACATCATTCTCAAGCACCACTTGTGCTTGCATGAAACATTTGCTACCAAATTTTCTGTCTGCATCATGAAGGCCTTATGTATGTGTAGGCCACTGGGGTCCTTCCAGGAAGGACACTGTAGAATCATGAAGAGGTTTTATTGCTTAACAAAGCGTGGACACTTCATCAGTGAAGTAAAAAGATATCTACCTGCAAAGATATGATCACAGCGCTCAGAGCTTGAGCTGAAAAGGGAGACTAATTTTTTAGTGATCAAGCTAAAAAAATAAAATAAAATAAATAAAAATTGTATAAACAGAATGAGCAAAAACTAACCCTAGGAAGAACCCATTTAAGACTGGGGGTTTTTGTTTGTTTTCTTTTTTTCCCCAAAAACAAAGTAGTAAGTTCATCTGTAGAAGTATCGATTTACAACAGGATTAAATGTTTTGTCTTAACACTTTGCATTATTTACCAACTATAAGTATTCTGTGAAGTCCACATTGGAGTAATTGTATGCTTGTATGTGCCTGTAGAGATAATTTTTGCTCTTGGTATTTGTTTTCTAATAGTTTTGTGAACTGTCATTTCCATCTTTTTCATTATATGATAGCTAGGTGTTTATTTTTTTGTGAGGAGTGGTGCTAGTATCTTAAGGGATGAACATGCTTTCTTAGAATCTGATTTTTCAAGGTATTGTGTAACTCCTGAATATTTTTTTGAGGGCTGCATGGGGTTTTTTATACATATGAAGCATGAGTGTGATGAAGTTCGAGAGTCTGCTGAAGTATATTTTGTATCCCTAAAAAGGAATGTAATGCCCACAAAATATCTTCAATACTCGTGTAGCATTATGACTGTAATTGCATATTATATGTAAGTTCATATTCCCATTATCTCTCCTATAGGGCGTCCCAATCAGCAAGGTAATGTGTCCTGTTTTACCATACTGTTCATCCATTTTGGTTGTTTGGTTTCTTTACAAATATTTTTCCTACTTCTAAATTGCTATTAAACTAGAGATGTAATATTTTATTCATAAACCAACATGTACCAGTGACAGGATTTGTTGATACTGCAATGTAAATTAAATTTGGGTGTATGAGTTCACTAATTTCTTAGTGAAAAGATGTGTACTTACCTAAGCTACTGATCTTACAGTGATCTTGTTTTGCATGAAGAACATCTTAGTCAGTGGGAGATGCTGATAAAGACTGAGCTCAATAATAAACAGTTACTACTATACAGATTAGGCTGCTGAAAATATATTGCCTTGGAATTATTTTGTTTGAGGTGTTATTGTTGGTAAAACTCTCTATAATTTAATACAGTGTTTTCCAAACAAGCCAAGTGCTTTCTGAGCAATTACATATGAATTACTACTTCACACTGATGAGTGAATGTCATTTCTATCCCTAGACATCAAGCTTAAGTAGTCTGATCCTGACTGGTAAACTGTCCTCCAGCTGTCTTTTAGAGCTATCAATAATTCTTCATGCATTTCTCTAGAAGCACACTAAGACTTCAGATGGAAGAGATAATCACAGTTGTGTCAAATAAGGCAATTATGCAGAAAAAAAAAAAGTGTCTCAGATGCTTTATAATTGTACAGAAAATATTTGTGGGAGAAATTCCTGGAAAACCTCCCAAAGTAGTGAGATCCATGGCATTGTGCTGAGTAAGTTATGCTAATTCTAATGCACTTAGTTTTCCCCAAAGAAATTGCCATTATTTTTCTTCTTTTTTTCCCCTATTTTTTTTAATTATTCTTTGTTTTCCATTGCTGTTGATCTTCTTGTTCTTCTTTTCCTTCTTCTCATCTTTTTTTTTTTCTTTTTCATTTGCATATAGTCCTTATATTTGGTAAGAAAACTACCAAATTTCAGGAGGGAATATCCAATTTACGTAAGCAAGTGGCATCAGTTTTATATGTAAATAATACCAAAATTTGTGTCACTCTTGCACAAAGATGACTGAGCTCACTGTTCAAACTTTAGCCTTTTAAGGCAAAATTCCCATTGTCCTGAAATTTCCAGTGAGACTTAATCTCAGTTTAGAGAAGCATAGCTGCTGTTAGTGCTACATGGTGAACTTTTTTCCTTTCCACCCAGTGATATTTACTTCCAGCATGTGTGAACCCTGTCCTTCAGTTTCTGGAGAAGCAGGGATTCAGAAAGCATTCTACCCAAATTAAAACTGTACCCCACTCGTAACTGGATTTGACCTATGTTCTTCAATATTTGTGTCTGTAGCTTTTTTTTACAATATTTTAACAAATGAGAAGGAATAGCCAACACCTTAATGAGATTTTTTTTCTAAATGCCATTACCCTTTTTATGTGCCAGTGTATGTAACTGAATTTTGCAATTTGAAGACAATTCCAATCTAAAATGTGTTTATGAGAATTTCTACAAGAGATTTGAACTTGGTTTATAACGGACTTACACTGTTCTGCATAAATTTCAAGTGTCTCTCTTGTTTCAATGGAGATTTACATAACCATATCTTCCATCAGAATCTGCACTTCCCCATTGCATACTCACTCAACTCAATTCAGATTAAAAATTATTTGAACTATTTTAATAACTTTACTAATACAAATCATATCTGAGTATGTAGGCATTAACAAATAAAACAGAAAGATTATTTTCCAGTGATAGTATCAACTTTTTCAGTGTTGCTTTTATTTCATCTTACAAAATACTGGTTTGAACAAATAGCCTTGACCTAATGTAGCTTGGTGAAGCAACAACTATACACTAGAGATGGCACTAAGCTAATTTTAAATACAGCGTAAACCCATATCATGAAAGCATTGTGGTAACTTCCATTACCCTAAAAGCTATCGATTAGAAATGCTTCCCTGGCAGAAAGAGAGAGTAATTCACCATGAGATCTCAATGTGATGCCAAGCAGCAGCACAGCTGATAAGCCATGGAAATCAAGGAGCAATACAGGTATTCTCAAAGCTATATAAATGAATGAAAATATTTCCATCCTTCTGAACATGTTCTAAAGACCATCCCATTTTATCTGGTAAGAACAATTCTGTCCCCGTTTTCCTATTCCACTGTTTTTTTTTACTAGAACTTCAATTAGTTTTATTATTTAAATTTTACAGTTTTTATCAGACTGCTTGTTTCTGAAGACAGAAAATGCATGTAATGTAGGACATTACATAAAGGATATGTCCTTTTTATGTAATTTGATTGTAGTATTTTTTAAGATACATCTTTTACATATCCATAAAATACATGCAAGTATCATTGATAAAAGATGTAAGAGAGTACTAACAGCAGTGTTGTTGAAAGTTTATGACAATGCCCTAACCAGAAAGTGGGGTATTTTGAAAATTTGCCCCAGTACAGAAAACAGTGATAACTCACTAATCTTGCAGACTGGATAAAAAATTACAGTTGTCAAAACTGAATGTTAAGAGGTACATTCAAAGAGAATGTGCCAAAGAAAAACACTTGAGACCTTGATATTTTAAACTACTTCTGGAGACAAATGGCTTTCTGGGGTGGGAGAGTTGGTTTGTTTTCATGGAACTAAAATGGGGTGACTGTTCTATGTGCATTGCAAGCATGTTTTGGGAAATGTACTTTGAAAGTTTTTCTTTTTCTAAGAAGTAAATGATTTAGGAGTATTAGATGTGTTTCATTACACTTTTGGAATAAGTGTACATCTCTTAAAGCAAGAAGGCATTTGCTGTAAGCTATAACAAACAGAATGGCAAAATGGATCAAGCACTTTTTAACTTGCTAGATAAGAAGGCTTTGCAAACGAAAATAATTTCAGTTGTGTTGTTAGTGGCTTTTGTACAGTTCTTATAATTTTGTTTGGAAGCAAGCTATCATTACAGAATAGAAGTTCCTTGAAATAGTTTTTTTCATACAAGAGAACATGCAACATATTCAATATCCTGTTAATGCATACTGCTTTTTCAAGTCCATAAGCATCTTCATATGCATTAGTCTTTGTTTTGTTGAGCCATAAGGAGACTTGTACTGAAGTTCAGTGTTACCAATTTCTGTTCCATGGAATGATAAGACATTTTGGAGGAGTTTTATGTTAGTAAAGTAATTTTTTTTTTTCATGTGTGTGAAGATTTCTTCTGTTTTGATTTCTGTATATGTTAATAGTTGGAGTACTGTACATAATTTATTGTTCACTATGTTGGCTGTATTAATTGCATTTATACACACTATACATTGCATAAGACATTATTGTTACATGAATAAATGTGCATATGCTTATGCAGTCCATATATTCAATATATACTCATAAGAATTCCACCTGGTAAAATACCAGTTTATCTCAATAGATTGTTAGTTGCTCATGATATTTCTTTATTCTGAAAATGAGATTTAAAAAAAAAAATGCAATAAATGTTTGTGGTTTATTTGGGAGTTTTGTTAACTTGATTAGCATACATAGGTTATATTATACACGATCCCTGCTTTCATGATTAGAATTCTGTGAATTGCCTAATGGCATAAATACTCTGCTGGGCAGAAATTTTAATTATGACTTACATGTAGGAGTTTTTCCACTTTGGGAACCTCGGAATTATTTCTCCTCTTCAACAATAAAAACTAGGAAGCAGGTGATTTGTGTATTCATCTTAATAATGGGCCAACAATCAATCAAGATTTCTGTTAATCACTGGGAGTTACTTTACAGAGAAGGATTTCCCCTGCTTAGTCCATTTATTATTAAGATTTTGTTTATGTTTAAGAAATACCTTATTTAAGATATAAGAAATACCATGTTTAAGAAGTAACCTCTGAGGAATGCTATCTAAGAAATACAGAAAATGTTTTGATGTATTTTTTCATATTACTCAATCTATAATATTTATCTCCTCAAGTATATTTTTCTATAGCTCTACATTTAGATATTCTCATTAATTTCCTTCTAAACTCCTATTTAACTCAATCTCATGAAAAATCACTACAATATTCCCTACTGTCCCCTTAATATGTGCTAAAAGGCAATACACCACATAGACAACTTTTTGTGAGGAATTATTATAGTTGGCTCTGATAAAGTTTTAGCCCTTGAGTAGTTCTTCACTAAAGAATCCTATGTTGATTTTTCTTGAAGCCAGCATCTTTGTCATTATGTCCAATTTGCCAGCTGCAAAAGAGCTGACAATAGAAAAGATTCTTTACTACTTTTTCATGGGTGATCTACTACCATGCTAATGTATTATGATAGATCATAGAATTGTAGAATTGTTTGAGTTAGGAGAGACCTTAAAAATCATCTGGTTCCAACCCCCATGCTTGGGCAGGGACACCTCCCACCAGATCAGGTTGCTCAGGTCTTTATCCAACCTGTCCTTGTCACTTCCAGGGATCAGGCTTCCACATCTTCCCTGGGCAACTTGTTCCAGCATCTCACTGCCCTCACACTAAAGAATTTATTCCTAATGTCTAACCTAAATCTCCCCACTACCAGTTTTAATCCATTACCCCTTGTCCTCTCACTATGTGACCATGCTTCCCTGTAGACCCCCTCCAGGTACTGGAAAGCCACTATGAGGTCTCCTGGGAGTCTTCACTTCTCCAGGCTGAACAACCTCAACTCTCAGCCTGTCTCCAGAGCAGAGGCACTCCAGCCCTCTCATCATCTTTGTGGCCCTTCTCTGGACTTGCTTCAACATCTCCATGTCCTTCTTATGTTGGGGGCTCCAGAACAGATGATTTACAAAGCAGCAAAAATAGACCAAAAAAATAATAAGAAAAGAATCTCCACATGGGCTATACTGAAGGTAATACTTGAGATTTAGAAAGTTTTAAAAAAAAAGTAAAATTAGTAAAGGTTAGCATGAGAATATATATCCAAGTAATTTATTTCAGAAAGGAACAAAGGTAATAAGGAACACTTCAAGAACTGTCAATGGTGACGTTATAATGGGTGTCTTCAATAGTCCACCTGACCAGAAAGAATGATGGATGAGGCCTTCTACAGACAGATATGAGGAACTTCACTTTCACAGGCCCTGGTCCTCCTGAGGGACTTCAGCCAATATAATGTCTGCAGGAGGGACAACATAGCAGGATATAAACAATCCAGGAGACTTCTGGAGTGCATTGTTGATGACTTCCTCCTCCAAATTACAGCAGAGCAGATGGGGAGAGGTGTTCTGTTGGACCTCATATACCAACAAAGAGATGCCCAAGGCAGCTTTGGCTGCAGTAACCATGGTGAAGTTTAGGATCCTGAGGGCACAAAGGAGGATGAGAAGAAAGCTCACAAAACTTGCCTTCAGGAGAGCTAATTCTGGCCTCTTCAAAGATCTGATCAGAAGAGTCCCTTGGGACAAGGTCCTGGAGAGAAGATCCAAGAAAACCAATCAATATTATGGGGTGTCGCCACAGCTACAAAGGGAGCTGTCAGATGTCATTCCGAGGCCACTTTCAATAGTCTTTAATCAATCATAACATCTGGGAGAAGTACCAGAAGACTGGAAGAACGCCCACCTTCAAAAACAAAAAGGAGGATGTGGAAACCGCAGGCTGGTCAGACTCACCTGGATCCCTGTGAACATGGTGGAGCAGCTAATCCTGGAAACCATTTCCAGGCACATTAAGAACAAGAATATCATCAGGAGTAGTGAGCATGACTTCATAATGGTAAGTCATGCTTGACCGACTTCACCAATGGTAAGTCATGCTTGACCAAATTCATAAACTTCTATATTTAATTGGCTGACCTAGTAGATGCAAGCTGAGCACTGAATGTTGTCTACCTGGACTTTATTAAGGATTTCATAAGAACCTTATAGAGAAGGTGCTGATGGTGAGGGCCGATGAGCAGGCAGTGAGGTGGCTTGAAAACTGTCTGAATGGCCAGGCCCAGAAGGTGATGATCAGTAACACAAAGTCTACTCAGAGGCCAATGACTATCTGTGTATCCCAGGGATCAATACTGGGTCTGATCCTGTTTAACATCTTCATTAATTATCTGGATAATGGGTCAGTAAGGAAGAGAACACTCACACTGGGAGTGGCTGATACACCAGAAGGTCATGCTTCCATCAAGAGGGACCTTGACAGGCCAAAGAAATGGGCTGACAAGAACTTTATGTTGAAGAAGTTCAACAAGAAGTGCAAAGTCCTGCACCTGGGAAGGAAAAACCTCATGTACCCTTATACACTGGAGGACTCCTAGCTGGAAAGCAGCTTTACAGAAAAGGACCTAAGGGTCCTGGAGGACATCAAGTTGACCATAAGTCAACAATATGCTCTTGGGGCAAATGAGTCTAATGGTATCCTGGGCTGCATTAAGCAATGCATTGCCAGCAGATTGGAGGTGATACTTCCCCTCGACTCAACATTGATGAGGCCACACCTGGAGTACTGAGTCCAGTTCTCAGCTCCTCAGTGCAAGAGAAACGCGTACGTACTGGAGAGAGTCCAGCCAAGGGCCATAAAGATGATGAAGGGACTAGTCTATGAAAGTCATGGCTGAGAGGGCCAGGACTTCTTAGCCTGGGAAAGAGAAGGCTCAGTCTATGTCATGTTAATGTATATAAATACCAGAAGACAGACTGCACGAAGAGCAGAGCCAGGCTCTTTTCAGTGGTTCCCAGTCACAGAACCAGAGCCAATGTGCACAAACTGAAACCCAGTAGGTGCTGTCTGGAAACAGTAAACACTTTTTTACTGTAAGGGTGACCAAGCCCTGGAAGAGCTTTCCCAGAGAGGCTGTGGAGTCCCCAACATTGGAGATATTTAAAAGCCATGTAGACATAGTGCTGGGCAGTCAACTCTAAGAGACCCTACTTGAGCAGGGAGGTTGGACCAGATGACCTCCAGAGGTCTTTTCCCCCCAAGCTGTTCTATGATTCTATAATTCTGTGATTCTGTAATTCTGTGATATTGATCAAACCATTAGAAAGATATGAACCAGTTTTAACTTAGTTTGGGTTCATTTTATAGACATCCCCAAAATGTGACTGTCCTGAAACATCTCCTACCACTAGAAATTTTAATTGTGAAGTTCTGAATTAGGAAGAGTCATCAATGAAAAATTAATGTAGCTAGCCATGATATAAATACAAGTCAGGGTTTGCAAAAGAACATCAGATATAGTATGTCAGGAGCCACCTTATTCCCCTATTCTAAAATAACACCTGCAAGTCGTTTACATCACTTTGTAGCCTTATAAAAGTTACAATATATATTCTTAAGGAAAGAAAAATATCTGTTTACCCAATTAATATAAAAGTAATTAATAAAAATTTGTTTCCAGATTGCAATGTGTGCAAGTATTCTGTGCACATTGATCCTCAATCCAGGCATTCACGTGGCTACCAAAAAATATTGGTGCTCAGTTCCTGTAGAGTCTGTGGAGAAAATAAAAAACTAAATAAATCAGTTATTAGTTTAGCTAAGGATTACTTGATTTTAAGTGAAGGAATGTTGATTCTTTTAGTTGTAATATTTCTTGTAATTCATTGTCATTATCTATAACTGCTAATTGATCAGAATAACATTTAACATTAACATTGAAATTATTACAGACTAGCAAAGGAGAAAATTAGGTTCTTTAAAAAATATAAATATATCTATTTTGTTCACTTGCAGTCACAGATATATGTGATTAAATTTTAATTTTTGTCAAATTAAACACTTTACAGTATGCTGACTTCTAGAGTACAGCTCCACTCACTTCAGAGGAATTTCTCACTTAAACAGGCAGGAAGTTTGTTCTATACCATTCCAAAGGTTTCCAAAGGCATATTCAGCTCAATTTACATCCAGCAGATTGAGCTCAGTAGTAGCCAAGAAAATGTTGTGGCAACTATCTAAAGAAAGAACAACAACAACAACAACAAAATCAATAGTTTATCTATTTTTATTTGTGTACAGTGGATCTTCGGTGTTTTCAGCTGCCTACGTTACAGCCATAGCATCACTGGTAGCACACAAACAACCCTCACTTTTGTGTGAAGAAAGCATGTGAATACAAAAACTATGCTTTTGCGTGCAGTTCTGTTAATTTTGGTGTTGTAATAGTCTAGGAAGGCACAAATATCCAGCTACAGAGTCAGGGGCCTGAGTGATATTGCAGATGGGCAGAATGTGCGGTCATATTTTATCACACTTTAGTAAGTATTATAAAGGAGAAATATTATACTTACACTATAGAGATTGTGAAAGTGTGGATAGCTACCAGTTCACAACACAACACAAAGCCAGCAGAAAGGTTTTAGGAAGCATTTTCTAAAAACAGTATCCTCATGGACAAAAATGTGACCTCTCCTCCTTTGAGTTTCCTGCTCGTGCTATCCACTGGATCATCACCTCTGTAAAGCTGCCATCCAGTTGGAAAATTACTTCTGCCATTCAACCACTGCACAGCATTTTTACTCACTGTCAAGTCAGCTAATCCTGTTGTATTGAAAAGTCTAACAGACCTGTTTTGCTGAAAGGATGATTAGACAGGGATTTTATTTCTTCTGATGGTACCTGAGGACATAACTGACTACACAGTGCAACAAGGAATCAGATATACTGGGCTAGTTTCTACTCTCATGTACACCAAAACAAACAGGAATAATTCTGAAAAATATTTATTTCTCATTTCACAACAGTTACTCTAAAGAAGTTGTTGAAATAAGTACTGCTATGGATTTTTCAAATTAATTTCAAAAGAGTTACCCTTGAAATATAAATACTTGTGTGATCCTGCATCACTTTTACAGAACGTAATCTGTTCTTGGCATTACTCCCTGCCAGTGAGAATAACTAATTGTGTATGCAAACTTTTGATAGGAATATTCTGTATTTATATTTTCATGCCGTGTATCCACCAGAGCCACATTGGAGAAAATCCAAAGGAATAATAATAGTGCTAGGAAGAAAAGAGGAGTTAAGGTGAGATGTACAGGTAAAGCTAAGCAAACACAGACAGTCCTTTACTCTAATTAGCCTATCCATTCTCCATTATAAGAAATAAGACATCTAGTGATTACAAGGAAGATGTCTAAAAACACAGACAAAATAGTGTCCAAATCCCAGAGACTCAGTAGAAACGGAATGTTTCCAATCCAGAGAAATAAGCCCGGAAGCTAAATGGAAAACGAGCAGCAGTTCTTAAAGAATAACTGGTTACTGAGTGGAAAACATAGATTTACTAGTGTTTAATTTTCTGCTTATCCATGGAAATGAAAACACTGGAGGGGGATTGTAGTTCTTTGACTCACCTTCACTTACAGAAGTTACTTATTTCTCCTTTCATTATCTCTGTTACTAATATTACTAAATTAAATTCATAAAAAAACTTTGACTCCACCTTTGATTCCTGGTCGTGGTTGCTTCAGCCATGACACAGATGCAAGAACAGTTGTCCCAGTGACTGATGCAAATTTCTTTAAAGCATTGACATATAGCAAGCAGGTCAGAAGTTCAGTACAACTGAGACTACCTAGATGAATTTTGGAGAAAAAGTATTAAAATTAATATATTAAATTTAATGAGGTGGCAAAATAACTCCAGACTAGAATTTTCTTGGAATTGTAATTCAGTTAAAAAGCAGTCATTTTTATATCTACATTATGATTTCCCCTGTGAGTCAGTCCAAGTTTATTTAGAAGTATGATAAAAGTTACTAAAAGAAGTGACTTTCCCAAAATACCAGTTCTAGGAAGCAACTGAGAAAAAGGAGATATAAGTATCAAAGATGAGCTTATTTGTTAACTGCTGTGACTCCAAAAAAGGCAGTAGCCTATTCAGATGTGCAATACCTAAAAATGTCTATAAAATAAAATAAACATACATTAATAGGATTAAACTAAAACAATGTTGAATAAGTTCATGTTGATACATTTGTGATTATAGGAAAATGATTTAAGAATCAAATGGCAGAAAAATTGTTGCCTCAGAAAGAGTATTGATTTATTTATGTCTTGATTTTGATCCTGTTTGTCATATACTGCAATGGGAGAAGGTATTATAAAATATTATGGATTGTAGAAGTAAATTAGAGGTGGGGGTATTTTTCCGTTGGGAACAATAATAGATTTCTTTTTCCCGATCCGTTATATTTTGATTCTTTATGTAAAACATTTCTCATTGAGCTCTTGATGCAGCTTATGCAGAGATTGGCTTTGAGAAAACAATTTTAACATTTTTGGTTTTAATAACGTGTCAGGGTATTTGCTGCTGCTTGGTTTCTGTTCTAATTTGAATAGAGAAAATGTATAGATTTATACAAATTATGATCTGAATGTACTGCTATGAAGATATTAACCTGACCTCCAAAATGGCAAAAGGCAGAATTTTTCCCAGTGATTCCTACAATACATCCCAAAAGCAATGATTGATAAACAGTTTCTGTTTGACAAAGTCTCTGTCTAAAGACCTCAGGGAATAATTTCCAAGTATTCCCAATGTTTATTTTATCTTTTTTGAAAATGTTAATCTTGTTTCTGCTTTGGACTTATCTGGCTCTCGATCTCACCATTTCCCTGGTTGAAAGGACTTCCAGGTATCAGAATCTTTCTCCTGACACTGATAGTTACAAACTGGCTTCAAAATGCCTCACATTCCATTTTTTATATACTCAACAGATTGAGCATCTTAGTGCTTTCACTGGAAGACATGATTGCTGAGTTTTCTTAATTTTTTAATGCCATGAATGACTGTCGGAAAAGGTTTTTTTCTGAAACCTCTTTCATTTTTCACTTCCTTTTAAATATGTGAGAAGTGGAACTAAATGCAGTAATGATTTTAGTTATGCCACAAAAAGTAATGTAATTTTCTACTTGTTTGTTATTTCTTTTCCTGTGCATTCAATACTTGCACTGCCTTCCCTCCCGCCCCTGCTTCACACTAGGAGCTCATTTACAGTAGCTTAAATGAAATTATCTTGTCATTATTTCATTCTCACTACATTTAGGATACCACTGCCTAGAAAAGTTGGCCTCACCTAGAGTAACTTCATGGTGGTTAGTAGAATGTACAGCGGTGTACTGAAGTTGGGCCAATGGCTTTGTCATGTACAAAAAATGGCAGAAACATCTAATTGTATCCCAGTGATCCTCATTTGGTAGAAAGTCTCATTCTCATTTTTGGTCCAGATAGGTCATCTCTGTTCCTGATGATACTGCACCTTTCTCCTGAGTCTTGTACAGGACATTTCAGAAAATAAGGGATCTTCAGAGATGTAGATAGAAAATGAAGGTAGAACAGAAGCAAACTTGTGTTTCTCCGAAATTCCCATTAAAAAAAACAGCAATAGAGTTCCTGTTATATTATATTTCTACAGACTGGTGGAAGGTCTTCTGAATGGGTTCACTCAAAGCTGTGTAGAATCTGGGAGAGGCTGTACATTGACTTCCTCATGAGACCTAATGAGAACGTGTGAAAATGTAGGAACTTTGGGGCCCTCTTTCCTAGATTCTGATTTATTTGCAGATTTTGTGGATGAATCCCAAATTTTGTTCCATGAGGCCTAGCTGTAGGAAATGCTTATTCCCTTTTTACTTAATATTCAAGCAGAAGGCTGCAACAGAATAAGAGTTCAGGTATCTTTATAATACATTTCTAATTATTCATAATTACAGTCAATAACTGTAATCCATGTTAACAGTGGATTTCAAAAGTACACTCAAAAAAATACAAATAATCCTGATGGAATTTGTCAGGTACGCAGCAACTGAAGACCAATTCTAATAGCCACAGATTTTCAATGTATTGCTTTAGTTTATAATTATTGAGAGTATGGCCGTTCATACTTTATAACAAACTTTATAATATACTTCATGTTTTCCTATCCTTTTCAATATTTTCTTTTGAATCACATGTTAAATAAAGCAATTTTTCTTACAATATGAGAAATTGACAGGACAGGCTAAAGTACACTATTCAAGAGATGCTGGGTACAGTCCCATAGAAGAAGCTGCCTGTTGAATTTACATTTTCCAGTACAGCATTTTTGGTAGATAAATGTATAGACAAATATAACTATGTGTTATTCTTTGGAAAAACAAACTTAAAATAATTTATCTTGAATTTCTAGCTATTTTTATTGCAAGACACCTGCATAAAAATAAGCTTTATTTCAAGCTACTTCCCCACTGCTCATACCACTTAATATATTTTTTAAAAATCATAAACTATGTTTGTCATATATACCCTTTACTGTTGCCAAATGTAATTTTCAATTATAATTTGATTTGTAAAAAGAAAAATTATAAAGATTACACTTCCACTATGCTATTTCTTATTATGTTATTTCTGTAACTTCAAATACTAATGTGCTGTTTCGTTTGTTTGTCGTGAGAATACTGTTCTTATGTAATTGTCAGGATAAATATTGTGCTCTGTGTGTGGATGAGGTGTAACAGCAGAAATAACCACAAAACGTAATTGCAATCTCTTATATAATAAGCAATCTCTTCTTTTTTCTTTTTTCTTTTTTTTAAATCAAGGTTTCCATGAAGCATCATGAAGTATTAAAACGATACTTGTATTAATAAAAATATCCTGTAAAAACATGATTCCCATTTTATATCTCTGAATCATACTAATATGCTAAAATAGAATTTTGCTGCAAAAAACTATGGAGCAGATTCTGCGTTTAGCACAGTAAGGACAGCCTGAGACAATTCATCTGAAGATAATAAGCCAGATTCATAGCCTGTGTAACTTGTGTAGTTCTACTGATTTCAAGTGTGTCTTGCCAGATTTAAATCAACCGGTATTTGGCTCAGTGTGTAGTGTCAACAAATTACATCAGTAGCACTGAGAATAGATTTTGGTCAAAGGAATTAGGTTGTAAACACAGAAATTAGGAGTGCAATTTAGAATCATTGGTGGGGGTAGGGGAAGGTCTAGGAAAAAAAGCATTGTCAGTGGATGGAGACCCATCTAGTTCTTTAAGTGAGTAATTCAGTGCAACATGAAAACAGAGGACTTTTCACATCTACTAGAAGTCAGAGTGCTGAAGATGAAGCTACCTGTCTGGCCAGCTGACTGGTTGCTACTGGAAGCGGCAAGGATGTTCTGTTCCTCCACTGTTGCATTGACACTCCCTTTTAGCCCCTTGTCTCATAGCTGGGCTGTACATGGATGAAAATCAGTGGCATGAGCCACTGGTGCAGAAAAGGCTAAGAGCAGTTGTCTGCCAATGCCTAGAGCAGCTAGGTGGCATTTTGGGTCTAGAAAGCCTCTGGTTCCACTGATGCCAACAGAGCTCTTCAGTAGACAACAAGGTCCTCCAGGCTGGATGGAGGATAAACGTGGGTAAGTGCAGACTATGAGCGGCTAAATCATCAGTGACAGAAATGCATAATATGGCTCTGCTCTTCTCCAGTTACACAACTTTATACTAGTGCAACTGTAATAACATAAATAAAGTTACACCTGATTTAAATGAGGAAAATTTTGTTCCCTCCAAACTGCAAAATTAAGATGTTGGTTGTAAACAGGTCTTTCAAAGAATAAGCAAAGTGAATAAAAAGCCAAATTAGAATTTGAGTCTTCTGGCTTTTTATAAGAATAGGCCATGCCAAGAAAATGAGAATCAGGGAAGTCAAGGAAATTTATATTGATATGAAAATATCTCAGTCATGACAAGAAAAAACTTCAATAAATAATAGTGCTCAACACTAAACTAACATAAAAACTTTGTGAAGTGTGATAAAGAAGATGAATCTGTTTTTTTTCTTAGATTGTAAAACTGTTTCAAATGGTTTAACTTACCATGACAAAAATGTGGAGGAATGAATTATCATTTTCACTAAGTTTGTGGGGTTTTATATGTAAAGAAGGAAATTACTATACACAGTTAAAAAGCAACAGGCTCTTCCAGAAAATTTTCATTATAAATAGCTATTTCTAATAGCCCAAATATCACTGTAATTTACACTGTGTATAGAACTTATATTTATCTTTTGGAATTGGGTGGTTTTCACTTTCTCAGTGAACTTTACTTGATTTTTTCATCTTTGGATATTTACTTAATGACAGGCATATTGTTTTTCAATTATTTTTTTTCTTTTCAGCCTCTTAATTTCTTAGATGCATGAAACAATGTGTACCCTTTGCAGTTTCATAACAAACTAGCATTTCAGGCAGTGAGATTTTGGAAGTCTTAAAGTGTGTGCGTGGAAAAGGTGCTTCATAATATCTTAAGCCAAATAACTTAATCTGTTCTGACCTATGATCATTACAACTAAAAACTGAGACTTAAACCCTTAGTATTCATCACTTATAGTAGTTTTTCTTTTTAAAGCAGTAAACTTTTAAGATTATTTATTGGAATACTGTCTACTTATTTTAAGATTTTTCAGTGCTTTGTGGCATTAACTTATAAACACTTTTCATTATGAAAAGTGACATGTTCTGACAGGAAATTGCTATGTTTAAGAGATATAATTGAGCTCAATTTTGTGTAACTCATTTTATTGACTCCTTGCTTACAATATATCCATATTAGTTTAGAATTGTCACATGAAAAGGTATGTTCCTATAGAAAGACTCCTTCAGAAACGACCTGCAATGATAGAACTGGCCTTCCATTTGCCATTGCTTCTGTGTGCTCGCTACCCAGCAAGTGCTGGCAGAGATGGCACAAACTGCAGGAAGCGAGCTCCCAGGAGTTAAGACTGCTGTGTTGTCACCCTTCCCTATTTCTTTGTTGGTTTCACACAGTCCTTCTCCCTGACTTTTGTGTTGGTTTTCCTTTGTTATTTTACCTTTCCCATTTTCTCTCTCACTATAGATATCTTTGTACTCTCTCCTAACCTGTCCTCAGTCAAAATCATAATGGGCAACAGAGACATTCTCCCTCACAGTCACCTACCTAGTGGAGTAGCTGATGATGTAGAGAATACCATGAGTACTAGGACTCGGAGCCTGTTTCTAATCTGTAAATTCTGTCCACTTCATTAGCTGAAGCCCAATTCCTAGTCCTCTCTTGCTGTGTAGGCTTTGGAGGAACTTTGCTTCCTGTGCCCCATCTTGATATTAGGCTGGGAATAAAAGGCCAAATTATTGGTGGTTTATAGTAGCCTTTACTTAGGCAAAATGCCCTTTGGTCTAATCTGGAGATAGAACCCACACCTGAAATTACTGTGGCTTTTGGAAACTGTACAAGGAAGGGAACTGTTTGATTATTTAAGATGTGCACATTTCTGATGTTGACAAATGCTGTGAGACGTGATCCTACAATTCTGAGTTATTCCACCCAGCTTAAGTCACAGTTTTGCCACACGGGATTTGGACTTCTGACCCCATGACCAGAGTGAGCGCCTCAGTCATGAGTGCAGTATCAGCCACGCTGCCTGTGAAAACGTCTTAACAGCACACTCTAAAACTGAACTTAACTTGTTTGATCTGCTTAAAACTGTCTACTTCGTACAGGTCATTAAGGAAAATTCAGAATGGGAAGGTAAAAGCAAATTAATTTAGAATCCCTATCACAAATGACTGATGGCTTTAAAATATGGACTTATAAAAGTCTTACAAGAACATTCTCTGATCGGTGACTAATAATAATTGAACTTACAGAGAGATGCAGTAATTCCTGTCCAATTTTTGCACTTTGGAAACAGTATCGTTTTATGTCATATCACATTAATTTTGGTAAATAGAGGAAACATTGCTTCCTTGGTGCTTTTGTTCTTCCCTCTGGATTGTAGCAACAGAGCACTTGCATGTTGTGTTTGATGCCTTGCATGATGAAGACATGCAATGGCAAGTTCCAGTCTGCATGCTGCTTAATGAATGTTTTCCTTTTCTCTCCTTCCCTGTTATGTGCTTACAGAAGACAACTATGTAGAAGGTGGGTGCTTTCTACCTTATTTTCTTAAGCTTTTGTTTTTCCCTTCTGTTTAGTGGGTTTTTTTTTTTCCATTCTGCTTAATGTTATAAAAGTACGCATAACATTCAGTACGGTAAGTTGCATTTTTTAAACCATAAATGTATAAAAGTTTATTAAATAAGTGTGATTTCTCTTTTCCATACAGAACACAAGCAAAACTCCATTTTAATCTTGGCCTTATTGGTGAGATTATAGAATATCCCTGCTGAAACAATGGGATTTATACTAGTATGACTGATACCACTCTTCAAAATTATTCAGGAGATTTGCATAAGGACTGATTTCTTCTCATGTTCTGTATGAAAAACACTCTAAGAAACTATTTGTTTCATTAGTGTGAAGCATAAATACTCCTTTTAAGAATGTAATGCATGTTAAATACCTATATTTTAATTGCTCAGGAAAATGGAAAGCACTTTTTTATTTAATACTACAGGTCTTGCTTACTGTACTATTCTTTATAGCACCAAGTGTTAGGGAAAAAAAAAATCTGTCTAACTTTTCCACATAATGCTCTCTGCCTTTTGGACATTGTGAAAGAAGCATGTGATTTTAATAATAATGTTGGTGCATAGATAAATTCCTTTAAAGAAAGTATGGCAAAGGGCAGTGGAAACTAAAGCACAATGCCATCTAGCCTGGATATTGGTAAGTCTATTAGCTGGCAAAACATTTTGCATGCATATATATAATAGTTTTAAAGGCACAGAATATGCTTCACAGATCAGTTATTGCTGGGAATCAGTATTGTGATTTTGCTTATGAGCCAGAAGATGCAGGTGCTTTCTTAGGTACAAGTGCATTTAAAGGTCTCTCTGTGCTGAATCTTTGCATACTGGATAACCTATTATCTATTGGAAAAATTAGTTTATCTATCTAAACTGAGCAATAGCTTTTGTTATTTTTTTTCATAATACTTTTAAAGCTGTTTTAAAATCTGGGAATTTGTAAGCTAATTTATATGAAAAGTGACTTCTCTGGCGTGGCTCTGAACCAGGGTCCTGCAGCGAGCCATTCTGGGGCTTGAATTCTTTCAGAATTCAAGTCACAGGCACTGCCTGCCTGTTCAGTGGTAATTTTCTTAAAAAGCCTGGAAATATTTGTGCTGCATTTCTCCATGCTACTTTATTCAAAGGCAAAGAGACGTGCTCAGATTTAGCACATACACAATGATGTGCAATTTTATTAAAATAGATGCTACTAGAAGGAGAAAGAAAATTTAATCAATTCTGGTGCTTTACTTGTTTACGCTGTCAAACACATACATAGCAATACAGTTTCCTTTCCGTTGTGAAATGAAAATGTATTCAACAACACTAGCATAGGAATTCTAACTGAAAAACATAAAAGCCTAGAAATAAGTACCTAATCTTATATTTGATCTGTGCATAAAACTCTTACTGGTGTCAACATGAGTCTCAAATCCAAATTAGAAGCAATATAGCTAGACAAGGAGGTTCCGTTTTATTTCACATAATCATTTATGCACAGCAGTACAAGATAAAGCTTGGATAATGGTTAATCCAGACTTTACCTGAATATAATTCTTAAAACTGCAACCATAAATTTATTCCAACATAGATCTGGATACTTACGCATATATTGAAGTTACAGAGGATGTATGTGGAAAGAATGGAAGCACAGAATGTGTATCCAAAGCACATTTTGAAAATGGAGATAAAATCTTTAATCTTTGATTTCTGTGATATCTGAGCATCTCACTAAGTTAAGCTACAGCTACATAAGAAAACAGAAGGATTTAATATTCACATAGCTAAATTTATATATATTGTTGATATGAAAAGGCTATATTTTAGTCATTTTACTAAAATTGTGCTAGGATTGAACATGTTCACCACAGGTTTAGCATGTTTAAATTTTCTTTTGACCTGTGCTCTGCATGGAACTGATACACCAAATCATGAAAATATCCTATCTTCAGATCTGCTTCCACTATCCCATCCTGTGCCCCTTAACTCTCTCCTCTCACAGCCAAGTTCAGAATAAAGATGGAGTGGATCACAGATAAGGCGTTCCTACAAAATCTTTAATTCCTAATTCACAAACAAAAAGCTTTTATAATTCTACTTATGAAGTAGTGGCACACAAGGGAGTGTTTTCAATGAATGGTACACCTATACATGGCTAGTTAAGGCTAGAACTTTCTACAACTATCCATAGTAGTATTCTCAAATTATAAGCAGACTGTAATTTTGAAAATCTAACAGTGATTCCTATCATGGTAGATTTATCTGTATCATTTTAAACCACTCTGTGGATTCCACAAGTAGAGTAATATTAATTCTTCAGTCTTCCATAGTCTTTATTCGTAGATTGCAAACATTAAATAAGGTAAGTATCATTATGTGCTTTTAGCAAGTAAGTGTAAGTAATCTTACAGCTTCACAAATAAAGTAACAAGCAGAGTAAAGCAAAATACATTTTCTTGAGGTCTAGTACTAATATTTTTAATTGAAAGATGTCTGGTTTGAGCAGTGTATTTTTTTTTACATTCACTTGACTTCCTTTTTGGTTGAACAGCACTGTAAGTGACTTACAATTCAAGTTGTTTCTATGATGTTGTCAAGAGACACTTCTGCCATTTACATTTATTTCAAATTATAGAAGAATCATGTATATACAGCTGACCAATCTTGCATATAATTTTAGCCAAATTATAGCTATCAGATAGTGGTAAAATCCTGAATCTAGGCCTTTTTTTTAGGTCCTTATAGCTGTAAAGATCATATTTTAGTGCAAGCTGGTAAGAGATTACCTTCTTTGCATTCCCCTAGGAGATATGACAGCAATTGCTGAAAAATTACATTTTAATGAAGAGAAAGATACTGTAACATTCTAGTAGTTTCAGCTTCCCTCTACTAAACATAATTAAGGCCAAAAGTCTTGAGATTTCTTACTATGGTTGCCAACACAAAATGTTAAAAGCCAAAAGAGGAGTTAAATAATCCCTTGAAGAGAGTAATATTTTCAGAAGGCTGTGAAGCAAGTGATCCAAGGAAGAACATACAGCATTAAAAGAACGAAGCTTGATCATGGGTCTTTGTGTATACCCCACCGTGTCTCTCAGTGGTAGCAACACTTACAGAGAAAGAACATGCATGAAAACATTTCTACCCTCTTTCACAAACTGCTAGCTGCAGCACAGCTGTGTGATGTTTCCCAAGCAATGCTTATGTAGGTATCCCTTCAGGATCATGCCCAGCTTTCATTTATGTTGCTGTACACCTCACATAATCCTGCCAGCTGTAGGGCACTGTATTTGGAAACAGAATCTATTGCCCAAGAGATGGGGCACATCAGGCCCTTCAGTTTATCTACACATCTAAATTGGGTGACATTAAAAATCACTAATTCAGCCAACCTATTGTTAGTCTATTTGGAACATCACTTGAGATTTGGAGCTGATAAGATACAAATTCTTCAAGACTTGATTGCAATTGAGAGTATCTTCTTTGAACTCCCCCCAAATGCATGAGTCATGTGTGCACCTAATTTTCTTTGTGAGTTAGAAATCAAAACTCTCCAGGAAGTCTGCTTTCCAGTAAAGAGCAGGATATTTTACTGCTCACCTTCTTTGTGTGAATTGATTTTAATTCATTGCAAATAAGAAAATAATGTGTAACTTTTTATAGTTTTTGGAGAAGAGGAGCACATTTATCATGAACAATTAATAACTTCTGAAATGGATCCTAAAACAGCCAAGTTCAACAAGCATAGGCCTTTTTTAAAACCAGACATAAAATGTAGAACACCTTCTTATTTCTAGAAAAATGTTCTCCCTTCATCACATTATTCTCAATGAGAATAAAAGTATAATTTTATTAGCATTAATTTAAAAAGCTGAATATTTTTAGCTGAAGAATAATGAAATTTGTGTGATTATCATTATGAACATATTTCGAAATGTCACTAGACCTATGCTTATATGATTGGAATTCATCTTTCAAAACAAGTGTAAGCAAAATCTATTTCTCACAAATTTATGAAGTAGCTTCAGAAGCTGCCACTTAAATTTTCCTTATTGCTGTATATTTTGTATTGCATATGATGTAATTTGCCTTCTCTGGAACCAATTTATTCTTCTCATGTTTCACACAAATAAGGAGACATCCCTTGCATTATCATTTCAATGTGACAAAGAAATTTTATTTAATTACCTGAAGTGCTCATTTTTATGAGGGGAAAAAGATCAGACCCAGCCCATTTTTCAGGTTTACACTTCTGGTTTTTAGCATCATTTCACAAGTAGAGGACAGGAAGTCCTCCTAGCAAAGTGTTCTAAACAATATAATCAAAATAAGATAAAGACAGATGGACTTTTAAAGGAATTGGTTGGATTTGAAAGCATTTTATTATTTTCTGTCACCCCAACGACTGCACAGAAGTACGCAATAAAACAGCACCCAGTGTTTGAATTGCAGTTTCGTTACTCATAGCCCAAAGCATTCCAACCAGTGGTTGAAAAATGCTCTCTAATTTCCCTCTGTGATACAGACATCCCATAGGAAACAGATGCCTGTCACAAAACATTTTTGTCACTGTGACAACACCACCTTCCTGTGCTCCCTTGTTCATTGCTGACTGTGCTCTTGTTTCCCTTCAAGGTCTGGCGCACCTGATGATGGGCGACCAAGGTATGGGCTCTGTTCCTTTTCCACTCTGCTTTCATCGTTTCTTCTTGTTCTGTAGCTGCTTTGAATCCATCACTGCAAATGATGGGCAAATGCTTGAAAGCTGTCTTTGGCTGCAAATAAACACATGGTTTTAGTCGCATCTTTTCCTCATTATTATTTCTTTTTGTTTGCTCTGTAAGCTGTTGTCCTTTTGCCTCCTCTACTCCCCCTCTTGCAATGCAATGACTGAAGTGAGGCGAGAGAAATAAGAAGGTGATTAAGAACATTTAATGTATATATCAGAAAATACAATTATGTATGATTCTATAAATGTTAAACAAAGCTCAAGAGCACTCTTCAAAGAGGTCCTGAAGGAAGATACTCAGCTTGTGACATTATCCACATTGAAGAGTCCATTTACATTAATGCATGGCTGATTGGAAATGTGCAGAAAGCACCTGCTCCTGGCTTCTGGAATGCTGAGAGTACAATTTAGCAACCTAACAAAATCAGTGATTATTCTTTATTCCTCCTAACCATGTTACTTCTGTGTCATTCTTTCTTATCTAAGCATGGGTTCCTTCTGTGTTTCACTGCATGTACATGATTGGAAAAAAATAAACTAAATCCCTAATATAACACTGATTGCATCACCATTTTTCTCCAGACATTTACTTTGTCTCTTCATGTTCAGATGCTATTGCATTTACATATACTCACAACTCTTACTGTTGTTTCTCTCCTCTTCTTTATTCTCTTTTTGTCTGGAAATGCTTTCTTCATGGAACCATTTCACCAAATCCATAGGTAAAAGTAAAGGTATTACATGATTTTCCTTATTTTTAATGCCATCAGTATACTTTAATGTATGTATAAGTAATAGAAATAAATGTAATTCTTTTCACATTGGTAATATGAGGTAGGTATATATTTTAAAGTAAATATTTCATGGAGAAAAAGGTAAGGAGAATTATCTTAAAGTACAGGCAGGCTTTTTTTAAAGTTTGTCTCCTGGTTTTGAGAGAAATGTAAAGCTTTAGCAGTGATAAAGGAGGCTACAGTTGTAGAAAGTGTTCAGGATGAAGTAACAAGCCACATTTTGAGGTATGCATTTTTATGTTCTCAAAGAATTGTAGTTTATACTACCAGGTGCAGAAAAAAGCTCAAGGCTGTTCAACAGAGACTCTCTGAAGGTAATCTGTCTAGGGCCAGTCCACATCTTGATGTAAGTTTTACATCTGAATAACCCTCGTTTCAGTAAGTCTCTAGTATCAGCTGATCACATTTGCTCTGAGGTTTTCCTTGTATATTAATCACTTTGATTATATCTGAGACAAGAATTGGACAAACAAACAAGGAAGAATCAAAGCCAAAGATAAGTGTGTGGTTCATTTCAGAATGTTTTACTCTTTTGTTTCTTTAGGTAATGAATACCAGCCACATTTACTTTCTTTCTCCTGGAGGGAACACATGCAGTAGGGTTAAGACTTTACCTATGTAAATAAGCACCAGGTTTCACTATGGGGATAATTGTTCACAGATATCACTGTGTTAGATCTGTGTGGTGGAGCATTGGTAGCAGGGGAAGGACTACAGGGGTGGCTCCTAAGAGAAGCTGGGAGAAGCTTTCCCAGCTCCAAAAGGAGCCCATCGCTGGCCAAGGCTGAGTCAATCAGTGGTGGTGGTAGCACCTCTGTGATAATATATTTAAGAAGGGGGGGGAAAAAAGACTGCTGTGAGACCCACAGTGGAGACAGGAGTGGGGTGTGAGATGAACACCTATGCAGACACCAAGGTCAGTGGAGAAGGAGGGGAGGAGATGCCGGAGCAGAGATTTGCTGTGTTGAGACTGCAGGCTGTCCCTCTTCAGCTTTTTTTCCCAAAGTAGAATCTCTTTCCCCTGTGGCCATAATTGGTGAGTGACCCCACTCTGTCTTTGTCTCCCCTCAAGCTTTTCATTAAATTTTCTCCACCCTGTCCCATGGGGTGGGGAGGAGTGAGCAAGCAGACACTTGGTGTTTAGTTGCCAGCTGGGCCTAAACCATTATAGTCACAATTATGGTTGTATGATAAGAAGTTGGTCATTAAAAGCAATTAAATATGTGTGTGTTATATATGATGAATACAGTTATGTTAATCTTAAGCATTTGTCAGAATGTGCCTACTCTTGATATAAATCAGAAATCCAATCTGCATGGTTGTACTTATGCTAACTAGTTAAATTAGAAACAATCTTCCAGGTTCCTCAGTGTCTTGGCTGATTGAGTATTTCCGATCCTAGAAAGTTCATGGGATGTGAAGATGGTAATTATAAACTAGTAGTGTCTCATCCCTCTTTATACTAGATGCTCAGGAGAGACTGTGTTCCTGGATATAGGTGGAACACTATTTGAGGTTTTATGTGTGTTCTGAAGCTGTAAATCTTCTTGCTAAGAGAAGTTCTAAGCAAGTAGAATGAAAAACAGTCTGCTGATTTCTTTGCTTTATAAATTTTTTGTGTGTAGGATGGCTGATCCTTGTGTTTTTCTTAACGGTACCTTTTATGTATTACTTCCTTATTTATTATTTCTATCATATTCCTTAACCATATATGTCTTGGCTGGAGTTACCTTAAAATGAGATTTGGTAGTAACTGAACATTGACAGTATTGACATTTTTAATTAATATTAAGGAATTATTTTCCTGGATTATTCTATGCACAGAATACATTATGTGGTATGTACAGCACTGAAGGTTTTTTGGTATAAAAGGGTGAAAACATAAATATTGTGTATATACATTATGATTAGTAACTGATCTGGAAAGCAAACGTTAACAAAGCAAAAACTTTGCAACTATTGTGCCATAGTTAGACATTTATACTTTTTTTTTAGAAGGTTTAGCAATTATATGCAGCAAAAAATTACCTAGGATAACAGTAACATCACCTATTGAAACATGGGACCTTGAAAGAGTTGTAAAAACACGCATTCATAATATATTACACTGTAATGAAGTAGGGGAGGATGATGGAAAGGAATGAAGGGAAAAAAGAAGATCTCAGCATTGAATTAATTTGCACCTTTTTCAAACTCTTGTTATAAGTTCAGGTCCTTGAGATGTAATTAAGATCAGTAACAAAAGTGATTGCAAAATTTTGAGTTATTTAAGAAGCTTTACTAGGCAATATACCCTGAAAAGTATAAATGGCTGAAGTGTCACCATCTTCTTTAATTGTTTGTATATTATTTGAGATGCTGGAAAAAAATCAATAGTGTACCTTCAGAATTAGGACAAGATGTTGACAGGGCTGGAACCTAGTTCTGACAGAGGAAGGAGGGGTGAGGCAGCCTTTCCAAGTGGGCAAGCAGTGCAAATTCCAGTCCAATCTCACTAGATGTACCTGCTGTTTGTCATTTATTTGTAAATATACACTGGGATACTCTAGAGTATTTCTCAAAAAAAATTGTTATTGAAGCTTTATCACTATTAACAAAGCTGTCACTATCCCTTAGAGAAAGGCAGAAACAGAGCTCAGAATATGTCATCTGTCAGTACTCAAACTCATAAAATTTTAGCAATGTACAAAATGAGCTGACATAAAGAAGGATATAACATCAAGCTGAGAGCCTATTTAGAATTCTGTTTCATAAATTTAGAAATACAAATTCAGAAATTTCATAAATTTAGAAATACAAAACTAGTTTCATGATCCATTACTCCTTGTAGAGGCTAAGCCTAATTCTAGGAAGAGCCACAAACTTTTATTTGCTCTGGCATTCGTTTGTTTTCTGATAGAGATTCCCTTTTTTTTTTCCCCCAGAAATCACTTACCTGTTTACAATTTTAGCACTAGAGTTGTCACATCTGTGATGGTGAAAATACGTTGGAAAGGTAAGGTTTGTAAATGGAGTTCAAGCTGTTATTAGACCACTGGAGTACATTATTCAGATCACTTGTTTGAATTTGAAGCAAACCGTGTAGTCCCCTGCTTGAAACAGGTTTGGAAAAGGAGACGTTAGCCCAAAACAAGTTTGTGCCCCAAAACAAGTTTATATCCAAATAATTTTTTTCTGCTTTCTCCCAGCTATTATAGATGGTCTAATAAAGCTACTATTTCCACCTAGGGGCCTTATGTTGTCAAAAGTTAGCACTTTCCTGATTTCCCGGTCAGAATTATTTTGTGATTAATAGTAATACAACTAAGATTACATGACAACTAATGTAAAACACTCTGTCTCTTTATTTTCTTCAAAGAAATTCCTCTTCTCCTTTTCATATATATATTTTTTTTTTATGAGCAATGAAAGGAATTTATAATTCAGTTACTATAACATAAAGTGACATTTATTACTTCCTCTGTATATTGCAGTTCTCTTAAACCTATACATATTGCTACCTATATTTTATTTCTACATAAACAATCTACTTTTGACTTCACATATTACTCATTCTATAACTAAACACCATGTTCATACTCCTGCTCAATTACTTTAAAGATTATGTGCAGCTTCAAATAATATTTGAGTAACTCAGGTCCATAACAAACTATTAAATCATATCTAACTCAACAAGCTAAGTGTTTCTACCAAAAGATAGATAGTACAACTGCAAATTATAGTATTAGATTACAGGCCTTTGGTGTGATGGTATTTGGTATAGCGTGTATAAATGCTGAAGAAAGACTTCAGAATGTCAGTTTATGTATGTGTGAACCTCCTTGCCAAAAGAGGGCAATGTTTGTATTGCACAAGCTATTGTACAATAACTGTAAAACCAAAGTGACACCGCTGGCTACCTATAAAAGCAGGTTTTTTTCACTTATCAATCACACAATTAATTTGACAACTGGAAAAATAGGACATTTAAAAGAAAGGTAATTTAAATAAATCTTTAAACAATCATGAGCATTAAAATGGTATGTTATAACTAAGTAATTACGTAGTGTTTGTGTCATGCAACACAAATCCCACATTGCGCCAGGAACCTCCTCAACATCAAACTATGTGGAATTCAGTCATTAATCTCAATGCAACCACAAGTTCATCTTACTGTGAGGACTTTCAGTTTTGCTCTGTTTTCAAAGAACTGAAATACTTTTGGCCTCTTTACTCTCTCCTCTGTGATGCTCCCAGGATTGTTGAAAAGTGTATCCGTATGTGCTTCTTTTGTGTGCTGCTTCAAAGTGGGTCTGAAAGCCATGCATCATCCAGGCTTCCTTGGCCTGAGCCACCAGTAGTCCTGCAGCCATGTAAATACAGCACTGAGCTGTAGCACAGCTTATCATTTTTGGCTAAGCACCTTGTTGACTTGTTATATGGCTTCTCAACTGCAGCTGGCTTTTGCCTGGCAAGCACAGAGTATGGATGGAGGGGTTTTTTTACTCGCTGTACTTGTTCATATAGTTATATGTGATATGAGCTTATTTGAAAGATTTACTGCTAGAATTGAACTGATTTAATGTAGGTGTTTCACAGAGAATGAGGTTGCCAAGCTTGGGTAACTGAAATTATTTCTGAGTGACTTCACAGCAGAAGAAAGGATAAACCATGTTTCCCTACTCAATTTTATAGTTGCTTCTACTGATAGAAAAATGAAGAATCAGTAACTTTTAAAAATTTATCCTCCATTTAAAAAGGCCAAAACAGTCTGTCAGCCTTGTATAATTTACAAAATGATCAGCACAAGAAATTCTAAATAAAATTTGTTTTTTCATGAGAATTACCTTCTTAAGGAAATTAAGGAATTTCAAATATAAAGTTCTTGAATATGCTCCAAAGAGCAGGAATTGCACATCATATCTGTTCTATAGTAACTTCTTATTTTTTCTGAAGACAATTATAAAGATAGTTAAATAGTGACTGATGTTCACCAAAAATATTGCAATTAAGTTCTTGTGTGTAACCCATGCACCTATGCCAACACATTTATTTTCCAATATTTATTTATACTATCTTTAAATTTTGGGTTAATCTGGTAACTTTTTTCACTCAATATAATAATTAACTATACATTAAATGTTTTAATCCAAAGAGTGATATTTTTTTGTATTTAAGAGTTGTGGTGCATTGAAACAAATAATTTACTTGCACATCATTGGGTGATACCTAGCAAGCCTAGAATATGGAATTTGGAGCGCAGATTCATCTTTTTGTTGAAATGTGAAAAATTAAAGTTCCTTGGGAGAAAAATGCAGCAGAACATGACTGTTGAAGAAGTTTTCTGTCTGAAGTACATGGCTCAGAAGAGATCCGTCAACACAAGGACCAGAAATACAAATTCTATCTTGAGATATATATGCCCAAAATTATACTTGAGATTGCTGATCAGCAGTATGAAAAGGAATTGTAAGAATCTGCTGTAAAAATAAAGGAAAATATATGAAAACAGGGGGACACTTTTATTTGAAATCTGTTATTTTTCTGATGTAGGTGATAATGACCAATCCATGCCATGAGTTCTAGCACCATTTTGCCACCAAAATAAAAGATAATATTCTGAATCATTCTGATGACACTTAGAATTATCGTGTGTCATATATACACATGTATATATGTCACAGGTCTCCTGTGGATTAAATGTGGAAGTACAAGGGATTTTATGTTTAAAAAAATGTTTTCTTTCCAAAAGTTCAGATTTCTGCTGTGTCCAGAAAGCATTGTAGCATAAGATAGTACATATTTAAGCTTTTTGCTTCCTTGACACTAGGCTCCACTTCTGAGCATAGATTTCTCCAGAACATGGGTGTCCTGACAGAGAGCCTTTCAGCATAATTCCAGAGGTCTGGAAGAGGATATGTATTTCAGGCCAAAAAGTAAGTGGGGATTTATTGAGAATGGGAAACAGTAAATCTGTCACTCCGAAGAGGTAAAAAAGAAGTTTTGAGCAGGTAAGCAATGAAGAAATGGAG
Source organism: Chaetura pelagica (assembly GCF_000747805.2). Lineage (NCBI taxonomy): Eukaryota > Metazoa > Chordata > Aves > Apodiformes > Apodidae > Chaetura > Chaetura pelagica. The sequence goes on from NW_009954544.1 coordinate 505,950, forward strand.
AATGTAGGCATTTCTTCCTTAAACCAAACATTTATTTTAATGTATATATAACTATACATAGCAAATAACAAATAAAAGCCGCATCAATCTATATGTTTTTGCACAATGAAATTCCATGAGAGTTTTATACAAATTTGATAGGCATTTCCAATGAAACAGGTATTTCAGAGAGGTGTATTCCTATGATATCCTATAGGATATCCTGAAACTTTTTCCTTTACACCTTCATTTAATACCTGCTTACATTAGTGAGTCAAATACATTGTTAGAGCAATGCTAAGGATGACAGCTTCTACTCTAAGGCTGCACTACAGCTAAGATTTTCCTAGGGTAAAATTCAGTCCTTGAAATCTACCACGAGCAGCTCAACAAATCAGCCCAACGGACTCTTAATTTCAGTTATTTCAGTGAAAACCAAAAGTAATTGGAGGTTATTCTACATCTCACTTATAGCAGAAATCTCAACTGACTTTAACATTTATCCAAGCAGAATCATGCTCAGTGGATTTTCACCAATTAAGTGGAAAGGAATCACCCTAAGGAGGAGCATTTTCAAACATCTCTAACATTTGTCTAGATGCAAGCTTCCTAAATTCAGGACTAAACTTTATCACAGTTTCCAAAAAACTAAATATAATGAAAGCAAAGAACTTGTAAGAAAACTACCATAGAATTGTACTGATATAACTGAAAATGTGAACTAAAACAATGCGCATCGTAACAACATTTTTCTACCACGAATAACTCCCTACAAAATAACTGAAGAAGTTATTTAAATAGTCTGATCATAACTGATTTTTCTTGTAGAAGAATGCTGTGCACAGAATTTTAACCTACTTTTTAACTCTGCAGTAATTTTCCATAGCTGTAATAATATGCCAAGCTCCTTAGAAACAACAAAAGCTTGAAATATCCAGTCTCCTGTAAAATATTTTAATTAAACAATATAATCTGCACTGACACTAGTAATATGTCTCTTTCCTGATACTTAAAGCTTTCTATAACCCTGTCATTCTTAATTGCTTAAAGGTAGGTTTCTATCTTCACTTCAGGGACCACCCAGAGCAATTAAGTATCAGTAGAACAGTGAAACTGCAGTGAACTGGGAAATTCAGGAACACGAGGTATAAAACTTTCATTGGAACTGAGTAGGAACCATGGACTTTGCTATGAAATTTCACCTTCACCGTTCCTTTCATGGTTTTCATACATAACTATCTGTTATCCACATATCTTTTTTCTAGTCTTGGGAGGAAAGCGATTGAATCTGTTTATTGGATTAATTCAGATGAAGCATTCTACAAGCAGCTGGCTGAAGTCTCGCAATTGCGAACCCTTGTTCTGGTGGGGGACTTCAGCCTAACAGACGTCTGCTGGAAATATAACACAGCAGAGATCAGGCAGGCAAGGAGGTTCCTCAAGTGTGTGGAGGATAACTTCCTGACACAACTGGTAAGTGAGCCTACCAGGGGAGGTGCCTCACTGGACCTCCTGTTTACAAACGGAGAAGGACTAGTGGGAGATGTGGTGTTCAGAGGCCGTCTTGATTTTAGCAATCACAAAATGATTAAGTTTTCAATTTTTAGTGATGTGAGGGGGGGGGGATTAGCAAAACCTCCATCTTGGACTTCCGGAGGGCAGACTTTGGCCTGTTCAGGACATGGGTTGAGAGAGTCCCCTGAAAGACAGTCCTGAAGGGCAAAGAGGTCCAGGAAGGCTGGATGGTCTTCAAGAAGGAAATCTTAAAGTCCCAAGAGCAGGCTGTCCCCATGTGTCACAAGACTAAAGGGCAGGAAAGACAGCTAGCCTGGTTGAATAGGGAGCTTTTGACAGGATTTAGGAAAAGAAGAAGGGTTTACCACCTTTGGAAGAAGGGACAGGCAACTCAAGAGGAGCACAGAGATCTTATTAGGCCCAAGAGAAAATTAGGAAGGCAAAAGCCCAGGTGCAGCTCAACTTGGCCACTGACATAAGGGACAACAAAAAAAGTTTTAATATATACATCAACCAAAAAAAGAAAAGCTAGGGAGAATCTCCATACATCTTCTTTGCCTCTGTCTTCAATAGTTGGACCAGCTACCCTCAAGGTGTTCAGTCTCCTGAGCTGGAAGATAAGGGTGGAGAGCTGAACAAACCCCCCATAATCCAGAAGGAAGTAGTTCATTAACTGCTTCTGCATGTAAACATGTGCTAGTCTCTGAGGCCTGATGGGATCCACCCAAGAATACTGAGGGAGCTGATGTGGGAGCTTGCTAAGCCTCTCCATTTATCAACAATCCCGGTCAACAGGGGATATGACTGGAGGCTGGCTAATGTGATGCCCATCTACAAGAGGGGCTGGAAGGAGGATCCAGGCAACTACAGGCCTTTCAGCCTGACCTCAGTACTGGGAAAGATCATGGAGAGGCTCACCTTGAGTGAGCTCCCATGGCAAGTGCAAGGCAGCTAGGGGTTCAGGGCCAGTCAGCAAGAATTTATGAAAAAGAGGTCTTGCTTGACCAACTTGATATTTTTCAGTGACCATGTGACCTGCCTATTGGATAAGGGGAGGCTGTGGAAATTATCTGGCTAGACTTTGGTACGGTCTTTGACACTGTCTCCCACAGCATTCTCCTGGAAAAGCTGGTAAACCATGGCATAGGCAAGTGCACTCTTCACTGGGTAAAAAACTAGCTGGATGGCCGTGCCTAGAGAGTTGTGATAAATGGGATCAAATCTAGTTGGCGACTGGTCACCAGTGGTGTCCCTCAGGGCTCAGTTTAGGGGCCAGTCTTGTTCAACATCAATGATCTAGATGAGGGTGTTGAGTGCACCCTCAGTAAGAATCATAGAATGATAGAATGCCAGGTTGGAAGGGATCTCAAGGATCATCTGGTCCAACCTTTCTAGGTACTACTATAGTTTATATAAGATGGCTCAGCAGCCTGTCAAGCTGAGGCTTCAAACTGTCCAATGTAGGGGAATGTAGGACTTCCCTAAGGAGACTATTCTAATGTTGGACTGTCCTCTCAGTGAAAAATTTACCTCTGGTGTCCAATTGGAATCTCCCCAGGAGCAACTTGTGCCCATTTTGCCTTGTTTTTTCCATGTGACTCCTTATAAAAAGGGAGTCTCCATCTTCTTGGTAGCCACCCTTTAAGTACTGGAAGGTTATCCTGGAGGGTGGCTCTCCCTTCTGGAGTGTCAGCTTCTCCACTCATCTTGATACCATCAGCAAGCTTTCAACTTTGGATAACAAGAGACTACCAGAGAAATTGCTAGGCTACACCTGGCACTGCTGGCTTCAGAACATTTACATGAGTAGTCTCATGAGTAGGCAATGGGAGGAAAAAAAAGCAGCTGTGTCTAATCACTTTGCATATTCTCCAGACAGAGAGAAATCTACCTGGAAAGCAAAATTCAGCAGTAAGAGCGTATAAGTCTGTTAATTTTTCACTGGAGTTAACTAGTTAATAGGTCCGTCCTGCATTTCATATCATGAGCCATTGCTATCCCTTTTTTAAAAGGAGTATCCACCCAAAGGAAGGGAAGCTAAGTATCTTCCTGTGACCGTTAATATTCTGCTTCTGAAGAAGCATAACTGAAAACTCCAAGAAATTGATTCCTGATGCCAGCTACCTTGGTAATTATTAGATCCCATTCCCACCCAGCAGTAACCTTTCTCTCTAGAGAGAGAAATAATTTACCTGATTTCCCTCTTCAATGAACCTGAATATCTTTATTAAGATGAAGTTGGGTTATATCAAAAAGGTGCCAGATAAGTACTTTCCATCTCAGAAAAAGGGCATTGCAGACATTTTGCTGATAATAAGAGCTGCTCCTTTGATTTTCTCAGTTAATATCTCTGTCTTACAAGGTACTGCACTTAGTATTTCCACGTCCATAAGAAACCTTAAAAAAAAATCACCAAGCTCAGTTTCAGGCAAATCACCTATGAAAACTATGTGTGCATACACATGAGATACTTAGCATTGTAATTTTACTGTTGAACTTGTGCAATACAAAGCATAAAGTAGTTTTGGAGCCAAATGCTGCTTTGACAATGCTGCTTTCACTATGAATGGATTTGTAATTTATATGGATATTTCAAATTATTTGTATTAGCTGCAGCTACTGACTAGTTGTTACATAGTTTTCAATTTTAGAAGAGTTATTTGGTTGTAATTATATTGAACTGTAACACTGGTATATGTTTACATTATCACAAAGATGATGTGAGAGTTAAAAAAAATCTCTTTTAATTAAATCTTAATATACCTGAACACCCCCAGATCATTATGATACCAATACTGAGCTGGTGTTCTTATTTCATCTGAGTACTTGTGCAAACTATAAATTTTGCAGGTATACCTCAAAGTGTTTACATCAGTATGAACCTTCAAATACGAGTAAATACAGCTGTGTCTGTGGCAGTCATGAACTGATTTTTTTTGGTGTCCTTAGCAGACTTTTCAGCCTTGTAGTCCTCTGCAGTAAATTATTCAAATCAGGATACTGTCCATGACTGTAACTGTATTATAAAGTTTGAAGTGTAATTTAGACTTCAGAAAAAATAATATAAAAATATCTAAGTGCAAGACTGGAGCAACAAAGTTAAACTTACACATTGGTAATTTTATATAATTCTTAAGCAATGTATTTATCTGTATAGAATTAGTATGTTAATTAAGTATTCATATATCCTGTATTAAACAGACAGGCTAATATGTGACAGATCTCTATTATGACCATAACATAAAGCCACCTGAGTTCCACTGTCAGTCTAATGCTATGTACCCCCTCAAAGCAAATAAGGGAGTTGTTTAGACTTCTGAAAAGAGGATGTGTTCCTGTATTCCTATGAAATTATTAAGAAGCACTAAATACATAGAGTAAAACACAGTAAGTAATTCACAATTCTAAAGGACAAATTCCTCAACAATTTAATAGCATATCCACATTTACCATATATACACATAGCTGCATCCAGCTCATGGGCACAGACAAATAAAAATGCCCTGAAACCTTTCAGTTCTGCCATACTTCATGAGTTTATCTCTCAGAAATGCCACTATCTCAAGTTTTCTCCAATAACAAATATGTAATAAAAATACTGCCGTGGCTGTATCCGTAAATCACTGTTATGTGTCATTTATTCTCTCTTCCAGGAAAACACTTGTATTTTATATTCATTGCTCTAAAACAGATGAGAGAGTTATGCCTTGCATTGTCTCTGAAATGGATTGACTTGCTAAAGAAGCAGGATTTTGAGTCTGTGTTTATTGAGCTGTTATAAAAGTAATGCAGAAATGTAATTAATATTTTCCTTTTCAGAACAGCTATAAGAGCTATTTATCAGCCCCGTAGCTTTTAATAAGTACATATAACTCTCAGAAATGTACGTGTATCTAGGTCATGCTAATTACCTACCTTGGGAGGCAAGAAAGCGCCTATGCTTCTCTACCTTGCTGACATACTCTTGAGACCCAAGTCAGAAGAGAAGGCTTCAGAAAGTCTAAAAATACATTTCCTAGGTGCTTATCTGTTAAACTGCTTAAAGAGGAGGTCTTTCATGTACTAGCTGGCAGCCTGTAATTTATATTATGCAGGAAATAAGAGTAGATAATAAAAAACAACCCTCTGGCCTTGAAGCTTATGAATCACATGTAACAGAGAAATTACTGTGATAACATGAAAAAAAATTGTCAGAGTATAAAAACAGCCAGCTCAGTTTTATTTTATTAGGCGTAATTTTATTGTATTTCTTGTGTAGATGGAAATGTATCAAAGAGACCCTTTAACACCAAGGCAAGCCCTAATACTCTCTATGCACTACCTGGTAAAACTATTCCATGCATTCCTTTAAGTCAGAATATAATATGAAAACTAAAACATGTTCATGAAAAAAGAATTGATTATGTATAAAGGTGTGAATCAAAAGGAGATTAGTATTTCTCAAAGTTCATCATTTTACTGTGATCATTTTCTTGAATACTTTAAATTGCATACTGCATTTAAACAATCTCATTTTCAGGTATGTTATGCCATCCAGTATTTCTGTTTTATACAGATACGTAACACATTTACAACAAGGTTTGGGTGTCTTCCAGTTACACAGTAGGAAATGAGGTTCCTGTGGTATACAGTGATAGCTACACCAGAAAAACTTGAGTAAAACATTTTTCTGAATTATTTGTGCAGTGAAACTGGTGCTGTTTGGTTTTGCTCTTTGATACAGGGAAAACGCTTGTACTAAGTTGACAAATTACATGAGGAACAGAAATTGTTATCTAATCCGGTAAATTTTATAAACTAAAAGCTAAAGCAGTCCTGTAAGAGTGCTTTGAATTAGGTAGAAGAAAGATTCAGACTTCTAAAACCCAGAGTTTTAATTTAAAGACTGAACCCTGTGCTCTAATATTTAGTTTTTCTTTGAACCTCACCATTCAGTATATATTCACTGTGAGTTAAGTAGTCTTCTTTAGTTGCAATATGCTCACACAAAAGGAGAGGATGGAATCATAGGCTACTTCAAGTGAAGGACTTATTATTCAGCATTAGAATTATCTTTATTCATGCAGACTTCAAATACTTCCTTAATCCGCAGTTCTACCATAGCCAGGAAGTTCCTGTTATTTGCTAAAATTGAAGACGACAAATGGGAGTTGGTAGTTTCTCCCTGAATACAGGAAAAAAAATGGAGGGGGGGGAGTTAATTCAATGTAGTTAGAAGATTTCTAGTTTAAAAGAATTCCAAACTTTTCCCTGATAATACGTGTTGACTATCAGAGAGGAGAGAAGTCAGTTGTTGATGTATATCTTCTATGCATCATTGCTGATGTTCAGTTTCACACCTTGTAGATAAACAGACATTGGGTTATTAACATCCTGTTATTGCTTGATTGTTTATTAATACAATGTGTGAAACGTATGTGCAAACAGCTGAATAAATGCCACTGGGGAGACTACAATAGCATGTGCACTTGGATGGGGAAAGAAAGTCTCTGCTACAGTATTATTATTATTATTGTTGTTGTTGTTGTTGTTGTTCTATGTGCTTTCTATTTAATATATCTTATTGAAGCATCTCTGTGTGTAGTAAACAGGAGACCTCTCACCACATCTATTCTCATTTATTAGTCTACCTCTCTGTCCTTAACGAAGCTGGAATTTACACACCTGCTTTGTGAGGAAAAGCTGTAGGGAGGTAGGAAATTGAACATTCAGTCTGCTTACATAAGGAAAAGCTGAATGCTCTTTTTCCACATCTTTGGGCTGTGTTCAAACTGTAGCAGTGCTGCACGGGGGAACAGTCTTCAAATACATGCCCGTAATTCCTCCTGTGCAGCTGTACACTGAGGGGGCTTCAGTAGCGCTGTGAGCAGCTTCCTGCTTGGGCTCAGTGTCATCCCTCAGAACTGGCAGCATCTGATATTTTCAGATAATTAATTTTGCAGAAGTGCTTGCAAATAGGGCATATTGAAATGTCACTACTACAATGCTATCATGTTTTGAAGGCTGATATAAATTAATTGACAGAAAAAAAACCAACAAAAACACAACAAACCCTAAACCCTTTAGCAGTTATAATGAAATAATTTTGTATAATTTAGATTGGATTATAATACTCACCTTCACATAAATAAGTACGTGGGATGGAAAAAAACCACAAAATCTGCTTTGCTTTTTATTTGCGATATTTTATATTTATTTTACCTTATGTTGCGTCTATTTCCTAAAAGTCTTCATTTAAATAGGAGAACTGATTAAGCCCTGATACATTCATGGTTGCAATATATCTATCATGCTGAGAGACAGAGGAAAACCTAGTTGGCAGTTAGATTATTAACTTTCTATACCTTAAAGTATGATTTGGAATTACTATTTTGCCCTTTGTGCAGTGATAGTTTCAGCAGATCTCTGGGTATCAACAGAGTTTGGTCACCACCACTGGCAGGCCCAGTTATGTTATTCATGCTGGAAAAACAGCTTTCCAACAGTCCGAACTTGCTAGATCTTTGATTCAAAAGCTAGAACTATTTGTTCTAAGGAACACTACATAGAGCCCCTCTACTTCAATGCTTAAGCTATTTGTAGAGTTTTTGTCTGTAAGTAGGCACTAAGAATAAAACCAAGCAGACAGTAGTGCTAATCAGGATGATTTTGGAAGATAAATTTATCGGTAGTAACACAGAGCAAGAAAGGAAGATGAGAAAACTTTGGAATTGTTGCTGGGTAAATTTCAGTGTGCACACTTACCTGAATTAGCATTATTTTTTTCTGGATTTCATTTCTCTTCAGAAGGTAAACAAGTTGTATTTGGGCTGGTTTTTGGTTGGTTGGTTTTTGGGGTTGTTTCTTTTTGGGGGGAAGAGGGTTATAGCTAAAATGAGTAATGAACTGGGTTACTGTGATCTGAAAACTCAGCCACTGCCTGTATAGAAACTGATAAAATATTAATTGGATTACAGGTGCACTTAATTATTGTGCATTGGATGTGTTCAATTTTCCTGTGATCAAGTCAGTAGGCTGAATATGGACTGAGAGGAAGGGTTTTTCTTCTGCTAAGTCGGAACCTCAGAGAATATGAAAAGGGAGAGTAAAGCTGAGTGGAACTTTACTAAAACTTCTTGTCCCTCCTATTTCCTGAAGTATTTTTAGTGATAGTGTGGAAGTTTATCTTTCTTTTGTGAAGTACTTTGCTAATTAAATACCTGTAGCACCTGTGAGATGCTTGTCGTGTGGGAGGATGGTGACTTCTGGCAGAAGGGAGTAAGAACACAATGTTCAAAACTTTCCCCTGAAAAGCAAAGGCATTAAGTGGAAAACTACATGGGCAAACTTCAGTAGCCTGACATTTAAAACTGTTTCTAGACAGATTTGAAAACTACCTGTGTCTGTGAAGTCTCAATGAAGCCAGGAAGGCTCTGAAGAGCTGTAGAAATAGAGACATAAAAGATTTTATTATTCTGTTCTTGTCTCCTACTGTCTACATCTCCCAGCTGCTAGGGGAAAGGTAAGGTAACTGCTCCAAAAACTTGAAACACTATTTCCTGCAAAGTATTTTTTCCTAGGACTGACTGTTCAATAGGCCCAGACAAAACTTTCATAAAACCAACCAGCTGTCCACTTTGTTATTTATATTGTGAGGGTCAGGAAGGGAATGAGAAGTTTAGAAGAATGGGAAATGGAATGAGCCATCGATGTGGGAGCTGACTGCAATTTAAAAGTCAAAAATCGAGACCTGGCAGTCTTTTGGCATCACAAGGTCCTTTGTTGCCTTGGTAGCATAGAGAAAACTGCCTGAGAGAGCTGGAAGACATGCTAAAAGCAAGCTAACTAGCTCATTTAATCTTTAAAAAGAAGAATGCTACTTATGCATTTCTGTCACTTTTGATGTATGAGCAGAGTTCAACAATTCTGTATTTATGTGAAAGACATTTCAACTGTGACAATTTTGTATCTTCAATTTTAATAATTGATTTGATAACAAAATTGCCTATATTGAGTTCATTACAACATTTTTTGAGAGAAAAATGTTACCTTCACCCATCCTCTTCCCATTATTACTGTATTTTAACTTATAGCTCTGAAAGTAATATTAAATTACTTTAATTATTAATATTAAATCAAAGCTTATTGGCTTGATTTGATCATCACCTGTACATCAGCAAATAACCTTTTGTAATACAGTGAATTAAACAGAGCTGTGTGTTCTTTAGCGTATTTGTTTTCAGACCAGCTGAGAAGAATAATGTTGTGAAGTACATCTGTATCAAGAGAGGAAGGCTAATAGAGACAAAACCCTAAGGGTTCTAGATCTTAAGCAGAGCTCTGTGATATTTGCCTAACCAGAGCAGGTCCATGGGTAAGTAGAACGCTCTCACATAAGCCAGGAGTTGATAGTGGTAACAGAAGAAGTAAGAAACAAGCATAAGGCAGCATAAAAAAGGAAAAATATTTTACTATGTTTACCTCTAAAATAAGCAAGCTGAAACAGTCAAAACCAGTTTTACCTCATCCCTTTACACCATTGACTTGTAAACAGAGCTTAAGCCCAGCTTTGTTTCCACTAGACTTTTCATAGGATTCTGTGCAGCATAGCCTTAAATAAAATAAATAGTTGAAATAATCTCTGACTCTTCAAAACATAAACGTTTAGGGTAGCTTTTTAAAAGTATGAAGGTACCTAGCTCTTACATGTGGTGGTAAGTATCTGGATTCTTCTAGCTGCTTTGCTTACTCCAAAACCGTATGAGTGTAAGCTTGAAAGACTTTGAAGCACAAATGCTTCAAATCTAATATCAAATATAATGGTATCAGAAAATAGAATGAATAAGAGAAGGGAATAGGTATAGTATGTGTTATTTCATAAAATAATATTTTTTTTAATAGAAAGTCCAAACTTTTATATTCCCCCTAAAGGAAGATGTTGATTATTTTATATCTAAATATGGGGAAAAACAAAACAAAACAAAAACCACAACAAAACAACAAACCAACCTTCACTATTTTTAAAATCTAAAAATTTTATGAGGAAATAGCATACATACATTACCAACACACAAACATTACTTACCTGCATTAAATGTCAAATAATCTGAAACAGAAGTAGCACTATTTCAGAACTGCATTTTGCATTAAATCTGGAGCAATATCTATAGAAATTTACTCTAGAGGACAATGCAGCATGCTGAATGCATTTTAAAATTTGTCAGCAAACTCCCTTTACTTATCAAGCAAGAGAGCATTTATCCCGTTCATTATTGACATCTCCCAGAATTCTTTCTATAGTTTTGTGCAAATAACTTGTCAGCCTTTTGGCAGATAGTGATTTTCAGAAATTATTCTCACATTTTTCAAACTGAATTATACATCCAGAGGCAGTCAATCTTTCTTACCATTAATTTTACAGGAAAAGTTATCCTTTTGTAGTAAAGGCAATCTCTATAAAGGAAGAATGCAGAATGCAACACTAACAGAAAACAAACTGAAGTAGTAGAGGGATCCTGCCCACCAGAATTCACAGGGTTTAGTTTAGGATTGATCTACAATGCGTGGGAAAATATTAAGTGCCTTTGGGAACTGAGGGAATTTTAGTGCTGGAAACTCCTGGAATAGGAAGAAACGGATGAGCAAATGTCCTCAGGTCTAAACTGTGGTTGTCACAATCTACATTGTGAGTTTTCAGAAGTCTAAATTTCAGCATTGAACATGAGAATGCTTATTAATAAGGCACATGCATAGTCATAGCCTTGTGTGTGTTTTGGCAACTTCTAGCTTTTGTTTGTTCTCTTCAAATTAAAATCTGTTAAAATATTTTATTTCAAAGTAGCATAAAAAAAAAAAAAAAGTGGCTATAATTTTAATGACATTTATAGACTGTTCACCTGATTTTAGAAACTCATTAAAATGTGAGATATATTACCATTTGATTAGTAGGTAAATATTGGACAGTCTTTATTAGGCCTTTGACTTCTATTTTGTTCCCTATTGAGAGTCTGGAAAGAAGGCTTAAACAGATGAAGATTGCAGCAATATGTGGAGTCTTTGCATCATAGGTGACACCAAGCTGTGGATAGCACTGAACTGTAGCATGGAGCCTTACTTAAGCACAGAGAACAGAGTTGATGCCATGCAACAGGTTGATCCAGCATAGATAGCAGAATCACCAGAAGAACAGTATAATCTCACATACACAAATCCTTTGTTGCTACTGTCAGACGCATCCAGAAAAGATTGAACGTTTTGATCCGTTTAGAATATGTGGGGGTGTAAGATTACTTCCCTCCAGTTCTCAGAAGTTCACGACTCACCTGCTATTATAAAAGTCAATAAAAGTGTGAAAATTAAAGTATGCTGAATGAGGTGCTATGCAATGCATTTAGTGTGGCATATCATATTGCAGAAAAAAGTCTGAGGTTCTCTTTTTAACTAGCAAATCTAGCCTTCTTCAAATAGAAAAAGCTGAGTTTCTAGAATTACAGATCAATTTGCAATGACTGAATAATTTCCTCACAAAAGCACTTACTAGTATAGAATGGCTCAGTGTCCAGAGACATGTAACAAGTGGTGTTCCTCAAGGGTTGATACTTGGACCAGTGCTGCTTAACATCTTTGTTGGTGACATGCACAGTTTCATTGAGTGCACCCTCAGCAAGTTTCCCGACAACACCAAACTGTGTGGTGAAGTCAACATGCTGGAGGGAAGGGATGCCATCCAGGGGGACCTTGACAGGCTCAAGAAGTAGGCTCATGCAAACTGCATGAAGCTCAGCAAAGCCAAGTACAGGGTTCTGCACCTGGGTTGAGGCAATCCCATGCAAGAATACAGGTTGGGAGGAGTAAGGATTGAGGATAGCCCAGAGGAGAAGGACTTCCGGGTAGTGGTAGACCAGGAGTTTAACATGAGCTGTCGATGTGCACTTGCAGCCCAGAAAGCCAACTATATACTGGGATGCATCAAAAGAAGCATAGACAGCTGGTCGAGAGAGGTGATTCTTCCCCTCTACTCTGCTCTGGTGAGACCCCACCTGGAGTACTCTGTTTTTGTTGTTTTGGGTTTTTTTTATTTGCAGTATTACTTTGCCATAACTTTCTGCTCTGTGTACAGTGCATTCTTTCTTCTCCACTTTTAAAAAATGAAAATGTAGATCCCTCAATCTATACCTTGCAATAATCAATGGCTGGTGAAAGAGGGTTTTTAACTTTGGGCTTTTGTGTAGGACACTAAGACTTTGGGCCCGTGGCAGGTGATGTCATTAAAGTATGCTCTAAGCTGTGGGATAATTTAGAAAAGTAGGGGTTTAAAATGTTTATAATAAATTGATGTATTATCATCTATGTGATGAAGCAGTATTTTGAATAATTTATTTGCAAAAGCATGCCTAAAGTCCCATGATCACAAAAATAGAGCAGGTCACAAATTTATGGTAGAGAATAAATCAGATGATATTGTGAAATTATCAAGTTCAGCAAGTATTATAAATAATTTCTTAATCAAAGGTACTATGCAGTTAATGTTAATTACTGTATTCAAATTCAAACTCAGCTGAAGATGCAATATTTTATTATTTTAAACACAGTTCTAATATGAGCAGCACTGAGATGAGATTGCTTTCAGAGCTGGGAATATATTGTTGCTAAGATTAAATTGCTTAGAATTGGTTGGCGATTGATTCTGGCTATTCATCGTGTTCTTCCTGAAAAAAAGTTGTAGTCAATCAAACATGGCTCTGTTGTATACTGCAAGGAAAAGCATAGATGTGCTAAACAGGTTTTCAACATCATTCCAGTTTTGATTGCTGTAAAATAGAAAACTTTAACTATTATTCTTCACCTGAATAACTTGTATCCTTGTTTTTAAAGAGATACAGTTTTTGAAAGAAGTAATATATGATTTAGATGTCCGAGTAGTTTGATATTAAGGTATGAGAATAAAAAAAAAAATGTTTTAGGTCTTGCAACACAAAGCTATATTGCTGTATTTGACATTTACATCCTTCCCATTTAGATTTGCTCTGGAATAGGAGTAGCAACACTGACTAACATGGATGGGTCATGGCTAGCCAGTTTACAGCTGCTTCAATATGAAATCGTAGCAGTGCAGTTATGCATGTGAGGTCAGCAGTAATGAAGATTTTAAGGTATTATCTTTGAAAGGCTGGAAGGCTGCAAATGTCATGTACAGACTTTTAATATTCTCTGCATTGTGTTGAAGATTTTTCATTGTTCTTAATCACTTTGAAGAATGAGATCTTAGCTGCACATTTTCAATACTCTGTATTCATGGGAGCAATTGGAGGGCAAGAAAAGGCCAGAAGAGCCAGTAGGTGTATTTTACGAAACCTTACACTGTTCCATAAATTCTGCTAGGAGCTAGGATCTAATTCAGCACCCATTGAATTTAGAACCTCCTCAGAGATACACAGAAATTTCCTCACAGAAATTATGTAACTTTTAATGTCCCATTACTACATCGAGGGATTAATGGGAAACAGTGCTTCTTGAGGGAGGCCCTTCTTTGCAGCAGTGTGATGTGAAGTGGTGCAGAAAGCCTATTTGCCAACTTTATGCAATACAAGGTTTTCTTTCCTGCTGGGCTAAGTCCCAGAAAGCTGGTTAAACTGCCTAAATGGTCCCTTTCCTGTCATCAGAGTCCTATGAAAGGGTGTAGCAAAGCTGAAAAAGTGCTTGTGACACATGACATAGCATTTATTTTTTTTCCTCCCTAATGAAGTAACTTCAAAAATTCAAAATTCAATTTAAAAAGTGCTTAGACAAGATGTTTTCTAAGATGATCCTGACTTTCCTTTCTGTCCTTATTAAGACTATATTCTGTATTTCTCTTAAAAGTACATCTGTGTCTTCCCTAGTCTAACTGTTCCCAAAAACTCAGGTCTATTTGAAAAGGTGAAGAATGTAAATTGTATTGCTGAAATAGGAAGACATTTGCTTAAGAGACATGCCTGTTAGTCATGCTGACCAACAAACCAAGCTTTGAAACCAAGCTGCATCAGAATGTTTATTTCTATTACTGAGTCCATGCCTGAAGTCGTAAGGTTATACCCTAACATGGGAGAGAAAGAAAATACTTTTTGTGGTGCAATTTCATGCGACAAATGTTACTTGCGGGTTTTCTTTACAGTCACTAAGACAGTATTGTGCCTGTTCTGACATCCTAAAGGTAATTTAAAATAAAGTTATTTAAATTTAAAATAGAGTTATACAAGTTAGATGAAAAAAAAAAAAAATCATTAGGAAAAATAAGACCTCAACATAGTATTGGAAAGTTTATGATTATTACAGTTTGCATACTTTATTCCCCTGTAGATTTTGTTTTGTATGATTTTTCAAAATAAGAAATGACATTTTGGGAAAAAGAAAAACAGACCAGGCTCTGTGCAGGAAATCTATTATAATTCTTTTATTTGCTCTTCTCCCTGTGTGGATGAGGGAAATGGGAAAAAGTTATTGATCTACACAAGAGATCAATAAGCAGAGCCATTCACAATTAGATATTCTGTAGAAATTAACTTGAATTAAATTAACCTGGAGCACCTGTTGCAGTTTTGCCTGGTAACCTTGCTCTCAAACATGTTTTAAGTTTAATAAATTATACTTATGTGGTAAAAAAGGATACCTTGAGAATTGTTAAATATCTACTCTCTAGGTTGCACTATTACCTCCTTTGTAGTCACTTATTAGTATAGCTGTTATGCTTTGAGATTATGAGGTTTTATTTCAAAAGACCACAGTCATGCTGCTTTTATTAGTTTTACTTCTAAAGGTCATGTCATAGTTGTAAAAAATAAGCATAGATCTTAGTATTAGTATTTTTAAAGTATATTTAAACCACAATGTCAGCAAAGCTGATATTGTTTCTCTCCTTCTGGTAATTTGAGGTTGGAGAGCTTTACTGATTAAACCCTTCATTTTAATTTTAAACATTTGCATTTAAAAGGTAACTTCTTTGACTGGTAATAAATGAGGCATTGGTTATATTTAATAACTCCTATGCATTGGGGTGTCACAGCAGACTCAAAAGATAGTACATGCTGTCACATTTAGGATGATAGATTTCATAAAACTGTTGCATAAAGATGAACCCTTTTGTGCTACCTTGGGAGGTTGCCATGGTGACAAAGCAGTGCTTCATGGGAATTTCACTTTTCTGATAATGTTAGATATTGAACCCAAAGCTGCTTCTGTACATTGTTCTTAAATCTCACTTTTAATGTGATACCATTTTGTAGAGACATACAATTCATCTTTTATATCTTTATTTTCTCGGAAATATCACCTATAATACTGTCATGCCTAAAGTACTAAACATGTTAACTTACCAAATTCTAAACATAGTAGACAGTCTAAATATTTTTTACATTCCATGCCATTGCTCAGTTTTAGAAATATTTAGAATATGTTTTGTAGTTCTGTACTTTCTCTAAACTATAAAAAGAAAGATCTCAGGTATTTATAGCTTATGGAAATATTTTTAGCATGGGAGAATATTACACACAGTATGCTGTAGACAGATAAATCCTGTCATTATATATATGTATATATTTAGCAACATTAATTTAGATCTTAGATGTATGGAAAGTAGTTACAAAAATGTTTTTAGGTCTGCAAATAAAATCAAATTGTTTGTGGAGTTAGCATGCATTTCTTTTTAATATGTGGTGCATTCTTATCCAGTGTAAGTAAGAAATCACATGGGAACTGCAGTTGATTCATGCATTCATAAGCCAGTGATTTTATCTTTACAAATAAAAATGACTGACATGGAAATCCTTACTCCTTGAATTAAGCACATTTTGGAATGTTTGACTGTGGATTGTTCACTGTGCTGAATCAGCTGGAACGATAATATTCTCAAGATACAGCCAAGTCCTTGACATATGGCAGAAAATATATACATTAATGTAAGTCATACCATTTGGTACCCAGTTGGAGCTCCCTAGCTATGCTAATGAAATTCATGCAACAGGAGTATTTTTCTGGAGGAAGCACCTCTTGCTGTTTTCAAATGAAAACAGATAAAATAAAATGTTTTCCTGAGGAAAGTGTTGGAAATTGTTCTGAGCATTCTTTTGCCCCATTCATAGTAAATGTTCCCCCAGAATGCTACGATATTTGTTCACATCATCTAGTAGAGATGACTGGCAAACATTTCACAAATGACTTAGCCAACTGAGAGTGCGTGCTGGAAATGCAAGAGGCTCTTTCTGCTTGGGGAAAGATGGCACCATGCTCAGTGTGCTAATTGAATAGGCTTTCTTTGCACTCTTGCCATTTGAAGTAATTTTGGAACAAAGAGAGGCTGAAAAGGCCAGAAAAGGGATATCTTAGGAGGAATGGAATAAAAAGAGGAAAGCCTTCTTTTTTTTTTTTTTTTTTCCTCCCTTACTGGCAAAAGTTTAGACAAATTCAGTGGATAAAAATCCCTTTTTTTCAGAAGTAGTGTTTAAACCCCTCTACAACCTGCTGTGCTGCTAGTGGAATCCTTCACTCTATGTAAACTTGCAAGGTGTTCTCATTTTGCTGAACTTTGCACTGACAAGTTTTACATGGAACCTTTGCTCTTGCTGTTTTTCTTTCTAAAATTAAGCAGTTTTTCAAATGTTTGCATCGTGCTGCTTATGTGAAGAATTAAAAGCTATTCAGCAGGCAGCATACTCAGTATTCTCATTTTTTCTTCTAATCTTATTATTGATTATATCTTGTAAAAGAAGGGAAATGACTTTTTAAAATATTTTTTTCACTTGAGTGTGAGAGTTCTTGTTTTGGTTTGTTACTTTAAGAGATACTAGCTGTCAGAATGTGCTGTGACCTCACCAGTTTCAATTACTGTTCCTATTCCCCAAATCATAGGAGTTGTTCTTAATAGTTTTCTAAGAAGCATATGTAAACTACATTTACTAAAGTATCATTGCATGGAATATGTTAAACTAGCACTACTTTTGTTTTCATATTTTGCAAATAACTTGGGGCTTGTCATTTTGGCTCTGAATATAATGATCTTTAAAAAAGTAATATGACTTCAATAAATTGTCTGCAAAATTTGTAATTAATAATAAGAGTTCATTGCTATACTTAAAATCACTTCTTCATTATCAATGTTACTACCAGAGGGCAGGGGGCAAGCCGACGAGGAAGGCTTCAAAAAAGTCTACCACTCATATCACTGTTCTTGTTCTAAGTCATAGTCATAATTCCCCACTTTATGTAAATCTGCATATATGTACCCTTGTATTCTGAAATACCTATTCATTAAGAAAGGACTTTGTTCTTCTGGCATTCCGCTAAAATGTTTATATCATCTCTCTCTCTCTTTGAAAGGGAACCTTCCCCTGATTATTAAGTCCAACATATGAAATGCGTATGTTTTTCTTATCTACTGCAGTCAGATCCAGAGCTTTCGTCTGCTTCATAATACAAATTTAGACAATATTTTGGATAAGAAGCCATGCATTACCAGCAGAAGATCTTGTGTTGCTATTGGCATCTCAGTTCTGTCTGATAAATAATGATTGTATAGTGAACTGCACAATAATGCAAACCAGAGAGATAAGTTAGATATGGTTCTTAATAATTAGCAATTCTTTAGTTGTCATAAATTATTCCAACTTTATTTTTTAACAGAAGCATATTTTTTTTTTCATGTAAAAGAAAAATTACTTTAACTTCAGATACAAGCTATAGTACAAGGAATACAAGATACAAGGAATCCTTTACTATTATCACTGCAAATAAAATGCAATGAGCCTCAGTATGCAAAAGGTTAAATACTCCAACAACACTTTTTTGTGTATTTCTTGTGCTGAGGCAGTAAAGTGTACACACAAGTTCTCTCCCTCTTGCCTCCTTCCCTGTAACAAGGACATGATAGTCTTCAAAAAGGATTACATTCTTCAGCCTCTGCCTGACAAGATGCATACCAATTCCATTCCAAAATTTTACAATAAGCTGATCTTTCACTTTGAACGTAATGACAGGTATCTTGTGGCAGCAGTGTAGTAGGATTCAGCTTGATACTTCTCATAAGCAGCACTGAATTGTAGGACTTTTTAATTGTACTTCAAGAATTCTGTATTATGGATGCAGTTTTTAGTCAAATACAATACTTGATAGTGGAGCTTAAAAAATACAAATGAGCACCCTCATGGCTGAAGTTTGTGTGGGGAAGAAAAAATTTGAGAATCAAGAACCAGATTTAAATAACATCCTCTGTAAATGGATGTTTTCTTCATGTATATCCTAGCATGGCTCAATAGTAAAGCAAAGCAAAGCCTCACAGGAGAAAGAATAATTGTGACCTCTTTCTCATAGAAGCTTAAAATAAGATCCAAATAATGAAATTCAGTCAGAGAGGAGATTACTTGTAAATTTGTCTAGGATTAATATTTATTCTATGGTACCTTTTAAAGTCATTGGGTTTTGATTTTGATCTGAAGCAAGAAGTTTGACAGATATTACTAATTCATTGATAAAGTGCTCTGCAAAGTGATTGTATATTAATAAATATATTAGAAAAGCAAATGAAAATACTGCTCATGTTACTCACTCAAATAATATAAGTTATGGGACTGGATGCTTACATACTCCTGTGCAAAAGGCAGTCCAAAATATTAAGTCTTTAGAGGCATCTTAGTAGTAATTAAAAGAGCTTCATGAGCCAGACTTTTAAATTGATGGTTTGGGTTGGATTTTCAAGTTTGTTATTTATAAGATAATAACTCCAGCTTCGCCAGTGTACACTGATTAATGTTCTGATAATTTTTTTTACCCTATTGCCTTTGTTATCATCCCTACTACTACTGATCCGTACGCTGATGTCTACTAGACTGAGGATGATCAATTGCAAGTTCTGCTGCAAATTACATTGTAAGGACTTTGTGATTTATTTTGCTGTATATTTAAATGCAGCACTTACAGTGGAGCTATGAACCTCGTGTACATGCTTTCATGGTAGAAGTTTGTGTAAACAACACATACGTGTCTTTTAATACCTTTTTGCTCCTTGTTCATGAGTATTTGAATGAAGATAAAATGCTTTGGGTATGTTGGAGAGAAATCTGCAAACCTTATCACCTTTCTCCATTGAGGTTTGTTGAAATTACATATGTTCTTGAAGTGCTGACATGTTTTTGGAGGTCATGAGAAGTAGGAGGAGGAAATCAACTGAAAGAGTTTTAGTGGTTCTTTATTAAGTAATGTACTGACTTCAGATCTGATTTTCTTACCTTTTGGAATCAGCATATTATAATTGAAAAAGGATGTACAGCTAAAATCTGGATGCAATCTGGAGTGTTCTTGGACCACATGCTCAATTTGAGCATCACATGTGCCACAGAGACTTACCTCATCATATTTCATCTGTAGAATTAGCTTCTACATTTGTAAAATGTACCCTGGCCATAGAAATTTGCTACTCCACTTGCAGTATAATATGATATATGTTAGACATTTTTTAGATGTATATGACAACATTTTTTTCTCAGAGACTGATTTCTTGATTGGACTTTAAAAATAAAGTATGCTGTAGTCAAAAATAAGTCACCTAAATATCCACTATGGATACGTAAGAGAGGGACTCCTGAGTAGTCAGTCAAAGTGTATGCAAAACTTACTTGTGAGGCTTGATCTAGGGGTTGTTTTGATAATGAACTAGAACATGTAGTGGGAAACGGGTTTATATTCTGACTTGGTTTAACACTGACCCACATTCAAGGGCAATGAAAGATGGAAGGATAGGCTATTCTTAAACGGTTTATTTAGCCTTTAAGGGAAGAAATATGGCTTTCTGATCTAGCATTCTTTCCTCGTTCTCAAAAATAATACTTTTCTGTACTGGTCTATTACAGTATTTACTTTTTTGTAATATTTTTAGTTATACGTAATTCTGTTATGTTCTATTTAATTACTATTCATGACTGAGAGAATGTAAACATGAACTTCTAATCTCTCTCTTCATGAATATGGGAAGATGTATACCTTCTTTCCTACAGTGCAAAAAGTGTTTGAACCTTTTGATCCTTATTTGCAAATGTGAGAGGTGTTGAGACAGCAGTCATATTTCCAGAGTAATAAATATTTTTTTCTAAGCATTAAATATATGTTTGTTTAATGTATTTAGCATACTGTTGGACTGAGTTCTATTGGTACAACACAAGAAAAGCAGTTGATAAATGTGACTCTGCCTCTTCATTTTATGTCAAGCAAGAATTTCCACCTAACTACAACCAATCTTCAACTGTTCTCTGTTGCTTGTAGTTGCTGATGCAGATACATTTGGCTTAATTTTCTTTGTTTCACATCTTGGTCACAGTAAAATTCAGAGCAGAGACCTCTTTCTCATTTTCTCCAAATCTAATTAAACTCAAGCATGCAAGGACAAAAAAAAATATATCTATTTTTTTTTAAACAGTCAATTTTCCAAGATCTTTATGGCCCAAAATAATTAATCTAGTGTATAATTATGTCTAGCTACAAAAATAGAAAGTAATACACTGCTATTTTTATCCAGTGCAAAAAAATACATTGAAGTCATCACATACTCTTTCAAGGAAAGGTCTGTGTTACTGCTTCACTCTCTGGAACATAGTTGTGCTGGTCTCTTGGCTGGTATCTTGATTTCTGTTAAAAAAAAAAGAGATAGCATAATATGATCCTATGATTTGAAAGAATTGTTAGTATTACATGTTTTACATTAAGTGTTAAGATGAAGGAAACTTGCAGACTTTTCCTTGTAGCTTATCCAACAGATGCTATAGCCTGCTGCAGAGCTCCTTCTAATAAAAAAAGATTTTTATTGACCATGACATTTGAGTATTTTATTCAACTATGTCTAAAACACTGTTTGCATTAACATCTATCTTAGTAAAAAATAGCTTTTATTTCATTTCTTAGTCTATATTTGGATTTATATTTTTTCTTTTCTAGTATATGGACTAAATTTCTATTTTTGATGAAGCAATTCACAAATATTTTTATAGGGCAGCTGGGATTTTTTTCATGTTCCCTGCTGACAGTCCTTACAAAATGTGTGTCACTACCTGAGATTTTACATCTTTTGAGGTCTTTTTAGGATCAGGCAGTTGCCAGCAGACAAGGTGTTAGTACGGAGTTCCACCCAATACTGAACAATCTCCTTTCCTTCCCTGTGGCACAATATTACAATATTCTCTTTTTTTCAATAAATATTTAGCCATCCTAATTTGGACCTTTTGCTAAGACAGTGTGGTATTGCAAGATATTATTTCAAGTCATGCATATTTTATTTATATCTTTCCTAACTTAAAGATCCACAGCCATATGTTTCAGCCATGTATCAACAGGCATGAGCATCTGTTCTCTAAAAAGATGAGGCAGTTTTGGGAAAGCTGCAAGTGATAAAACCAGCTTCAAATCCAAATTCTATACATCTTGAATGACCAGCACATTTACTGAGTATAACTGACAGCAGAATGTCATCTTCTTACTTCCTCGCTTAAAACTTCTGCATTAGCTAGCAGAATTGGAATGAATCTCATCCCAGACATGGTCCTACATTTTAAAATAGCGTGTTAAAGATAACACAGTGGTTCTGGCCTAAGAAAGATGGAGCGACAATGTTGCCTCTCGCATAGCCATTCACTTGTCCCTTAGAGTCTGAGTAATTTCATGGCTATGCAGCCAAACCTTAACAACATTCATAGAATCGTAGAATTCCAGGTTTGCAGGGACTTCAAGGATCATCTGGTTCAACCTTTCTAGATACTACTGTAGTTTATATGAGATGGCTCAGCACCCTGTCAAGCTGAGACTTCAAACTGTCCAATGTGGGGGAATGTAGGACTTCCCTAATGAGACTATTCTAATGTTGGACTGTCCTCTCAGTGAAAAATTTACCTCTTGTGTCCAATCAGAATGTCCCCAGGAACAACTTGTGCCCATTACACCTTCTCTCCATATTCTTGGGAGCCACTCTTTAAGTACTGGAACATTGTAATAAGGTGTCCCCGAAGCCTTCTTTTCTCAAGGCTGAACAAACCCAGTTTTCTCAGCCTCTCCTCATATGGCAGGTCTTCCAGTGCTCTGATCATCCCTGTGGCCCTTCTCTGGACCCTCTCCAGCCTGTCTGCATCCTTTTTGTAGAGTGGGGACCAAAATTGAATGCAATAGTCCAGTTGTGGTCTGACAAGGTCTGAGTAGAGTGGGATGATGCCTTCTTTATCTCTGCTAGTGATACCCTGTTGCTGCAGCCCAGCACCCTGTTGGCTTTCTTTGACACTGCAGCACACTGTTCACTCATGATGAGCCTGTTATCCACCAAGACCCTAGGTCCCTTTCCACAGGGCTGCTCTCCAGCCAGGTGGATCCCTGTTCAAACTGCTCTCCTGGGTTATGTGTTCTCAGGTGCAAGACCTTACACTTCTCCTGATTGAACTTCATAAGGTTCCTGCTAGCCAACTCCACCAGCCTGTCTAGGTCATCTTGGAGGGTGGCTCTCCCTTGTGGAATATCAACCCCTCCACTCATCTTGGTGTTGTCAGCAAACTTCATCAGGGTGCTCTTGATCCCAACATCCAGGTCACTTATGAAGATGTTAAACAGCATCGGACCCAACATCTACCCATGGTGATCCCACTTGTGACCAGTTGCCAGTTTGAGAAGGAGCTATTTACTGTCACCCTCTGGGCACAGTCTGTCAGCCAGTTCCTCACCCACCACACAGACCACTTGTCAAGGCCGTGATGAGTCAGTGTCTCCAGGAGGAGGCTGTGGAGGACTGTATCAAAAGCCTCGGAGAAATCCAGGTACATGATGTCTACCACTTGCCCTACGTCAACTAAGTAGGTTACTTTGTTGTAGAAGGCAATCAGGTTTGTCAAGCATGATTTGTCCCTGGTAAATCCATGTTGGCTTTTCCCAATCACATGCTTCAATTAACTTGTGACAGTCTATATTTACCTGGGTCCTCTTTTGAGCCCTTCTTATAAATGGGGGTGACATTACCCTTCGTTCAGTCCTCAGGGACATCTCTTGATCTCCATGATTTCTCAAAGATTATGGAGAGTGGCTTTGAAATGACATCAGCAGCTCTCTCAGCAACATAGGGTGGATGTCATCTGGACCCATCAATTTGTATATGTCAAGCTCATTTAATACTTGACACACCAACTCTTCCTTCACTGATTGTGGGTCGGTGTCTGTGTCAACCTGCACGTTTGTTACTATGGCCTGGAACCCAACAGCACTGGTAAAGACAGAGGTGAAGAAGGTGTTGAGGACCTCTGCCTTTTCAGCACTGTTGGTGACTAGTTCACCTCTCCTGTTTAATAGTGGTCCAATACTATTCCTCTGTTTCTGCTTGTTGTTAATGTATCTGAAGTCACCTTTCTTGAAGTTTTTGTCATCTCTGGCCAATGTCATCTCAAGCTGAGCTTTTGCTTTCCTAATCATCCATTGGATTACTGTTCCCAAAATATCACTGTGAGCTATTATCAAAATAATTTTTATTATTATGAAAGTAACATGGTGGAAACTGAGCTTTATGCAACCTCATAAAGAAGCATTATATTATGTGTTGGTCCCTCATCTGCTTCACTTATTTGTGAGAAATGTGTGCATTCCTCAGATTTTTTTTTACTAATACTAAAGGTGTATTCTCAAGAAAAGCCTTTACATCAGGATCAACATTTGTCTCATTTACTGAACTTTGAAGCTACTCCCTTTCATGAAAGGTATTGTCAGTTCAGCATCATCTTTTCATAGCCTGTTGTAAATATTTGATTACCAGTTCTCATGGGACAGAGGGATAAGAAATCATTTAAGACAACATACTGTATTGTATTCTTCAAATTGACTTTTGCAAAAGCATAACTCAGACAACTCAGGAGATACCTACCACACAGTACAGCTGTTTATGAATGTGTTAAAGGAAGAGTGTCTGTTGTCTGAATCATATATTGTGTAGATTATACAGTTAAAGAACTTTTCAGTTTAAGCCTTCAGAATATTGGGGAAGGTATTTTAATGCATTGTAAAACATTAATTTGGCCAACTTTTCAAATTTTATTCCTATCACATTTTGCTTCAGATGAGCCTGCATGTGTATGAAATACACAAAGACCTTTGTATTTGAGTATTGCTTTTATAATATTGATTATCCAACACATACAGCCATAACTATTGCAAGAACTCGGCATCCCAGTTATAGTAAGTAGACCACTTTAATCTGTTGATATTGAACTTCTAAACAGGTTTTGATACACCTTGTCCTACTGGAGCAAATATGAATGCTTCTCTTTTGGATGAGAAACATGAAATTAGTAGTAATGTTACAATTTCAAAGTGGGAATTTTGCAGATCTATCTAATTATTCATCTTCGTAAATGTTTATCTATTTAATTTTCTACCTTAGGTTTGCTTTTAAGGGGAAAAAATAAAAAAATTATTTATGTTTTTTTTTTAAATGTCCCAAATTTCACTTACGATGTCATTGTGGCCCAGTTTTGTAACTACTGAGACCCAGATCAAAAAATAATTAAAAGATGAGAATGTTGCCTGAAGTTTGGAGGTGCTCAGATCCCAAAGAGAAATTTCACGTACTAAGTTACATCTAGAAGTAACTCCTCACATGAGGTGTGGCATGCATGAGGCCACTACACTCAAGCTAGCCAAAAAAACCCAAAACATTAAAAGAAGGATAGGAAATTCCACACTCTACAAAGTTTAAGTGACCTGATACAGTACAGGATTAGACTCTAATGAGAGATCTTTGAAGTTTGTAACAGCTTTCGTGTTTTAGGCATAGAATATGTCTTCTTTTTTTTCTTTTTTCCTTTTTTTTTTTTTTCTTTTTATTCTTGTTGCATTTTCTCAGTAAATAGGATGTCAACTTCAATGCACTGCTTACTAGCAGGACATAATATCTCTGCACCTTAGGTGGAGAGGTTCTTATGTTTCTGCAATATACATGTTGTGTGAAAAAAGATACTGATGCTGTATATCTCCTTATCAGAAACATTTTCCTATATGCACTTGGTAATGTAAAGAAAGTTGTCCACTGGAGGACTTCCAAGTACTAGGGATCATCACCAGTTAAAGCACTATTAATTGTGATTGAACTTATATGTATGCCAAAAACCAGGATATTGTCACTTCTTGTCAGAAGAAACTAGTTTCCGAAGGCAAGTCCACAAAACCATGTGAAAAAAGGTGAAGAAAAGTTAAAGAATTCGTGCTGAAAAATAAGGATTTTTGTAACAAGAGACATGCATACCTGTATATACTTTCACATAGTAGTCAGAGGTTTCTTTTCTGGAAATTAACTGCTTTGGCTACTCTTAATTTCAATAAAAGAAAATGAAAGAGTATTAAATGGAGTATGTTCTTGCTTTAGCAGATAATTTGAACAGTCTCTGGTTTTTTACATGACAAAGAGATACACTTTTTCTTTAAGATAGACTTTTTCTTTAATCCAATGAGTCCAATGTCTCAGTGTAAATTACAGCTTTTTAATTCAATTATAAGATAACTATTAAAAGGAATGTATCCTGAAACACTGATTTAATTCTGGAACTGTTAACAAAATGAATTTGTTCTTTCCTCTAGCCCTTTTAAACTAAATTTTCATAGAGCTGTGCAAAGTATTTTCACTGAAAATGTCACTGGACTTCATTCATAAGGCCTTTTCAGAATTAGGCTACTTTATCCTTTGCTCAGCATATTTTGGGCCAAAACAAAGGGGGGATTTTTCAGGAAGAGGGATGTAATACAAGTATTCTATTTGCTGAAAGGGTTTTGCCTGTTTGTCTTAGTTTCCCCTTTGATGTCAAGACTTATTAAGGAGAGTATCTCTTTTTACCTCAATAAAGTGACCTTTAAAAATACATCTTCTTGTCTCATATAATTAATGATCTATAAAAGTAATGATCTATTGAAAAGGAGGTTCAAGTAACTGTTTACTAAGCTATTAAAGTTATTTTGCTTATTGGTACTTCAAACAGATACTCATGCCTAAATACTTTCTGAACATTTAAAGGATCATTTCACTGTGCTTACTAAATTGTATGGGTATATCTATATTGTGAAAAAAAGAACAGAAAATAACATGCTATTATATCAGAACGATAAGCAAAATACTATGTAGAGGTACTGGCATGGTGCCCAGAAACAACAGGCCCAGACTAAAAAAACCCATACTTTTCTGGAAAAAGCCTAGCCAGTTTAGACACAAGAAATCACTGATGCAGATAGTTCCTTCCCATTCTTGACTAGATAATTCACTTTTATCTCAGGGAGCAGATGGAAGATACATATATTCCCTACATTTATCACAGTTCATAAGGGTTTTAAAGTAATTATACTGTGGTGTTGTCAGCTGCATTTTCCAAGACCAGAATTTCTGTTTCCCGTGTGTGTATTTTACCTCTCATTATGAGAATTTTATTTATGCTGAGAAAACATCTTTAATCCTCTTCTGGTTCTCATACAGACTTCTTTGATAGCTTAAAATCTATTTTTTCCTCCAGTTTATTAACTTTTGATGAAAACTTTTGAGTTTACATCATGCATGTGCCAAGTAATTCCAGAACTAATCTTTTCAAAAAGGACAGTTTGTATTAATAGTTGTTCATTGATGATGAAGGTGAAATTTTTTACCACTGCAGCAGCTCTGAAGTGCAAAATTTGTTCTGATCAGACAGTAATCAAGACTTCCAGCACATAACTGTGGGATATAAGAGTAAAGAAGAAATATTAAAAACAAAATATATTTAAAACTGGGACAAAATGAGTATTTAATCTGTCACCCTACCAATAGTAGGCATAGCCTTCAGGTTACCAGCAAAATCTGTATCTGCTAGGAAATTATTGATCAGTTGGAATTATGTATTCATTAAAACTGTTCATATCTGTTTTTGAAATCTTCAGAAGTGTGTAGGAGAAGACTAATGCTGAAATCAGTGTTATTCTCATGTCAATGCTGAGGTCAGGAACTTGCTGTAGGGTGTCAGTTAGCAAAAGCAGAGTTTAGCAAAGGTTCTGCCCCTAATTTTTAACATGAGAAAAAGAAGCTGTTTTTCTACTTTTTGAAGTTAATTATTCAGTACAAATGCCCTTGTTACCTCTTGAACACTAATATGCCTTCCTCTATCCCAGAAGATGCATGCATTTTTACTACCTCAGAAAACTTCCAATTGCGAAGGCTGACTATATGCAGCTGCTGAGAGTCCTCAGTGCTTCTACATATACTCATGAAGCCCAGCTTTCCTGAACTGAGTAACTGTTCAACACTCATTAACCTTTCCAATGATTTTTCTGTTACAATTTAAGTAGGAACAATTTCCTACTATGTGTTTTTATAGTGACCATAGCACCTTTGAGAAGACATTAAATGCCAGTATTACAAAAAGGACAATTAGTTTATCAAATAGTTTTTATTTCCAATATTCCCTATATTTTTTGTGTGCTTTCTCAAGCTTACTTACAGATGTGGTAGGTACATTAATATTATGTTTTACATAAGTTAGTATGAGGAAAGATAAAATCAATTACTCTCTCCTCTTGAAGATAATAACCGTGTCTTAATTTTTTTGTCCCTTAGATGGTAATTTCAGTCTTTTAACCTCAGAGTAGAATATAGATGTCATAAAATACTTTGTGTTCTGCAGACAGGAAGGTGTGACAATCTATAACTGGCTTTGGGCTTTTATTAATGGCCTCTTTGTTGAATTCTGAGGACACTTCATTTGGAAAAGGCCAAATGTTAGTAAAAGAGCAGAACTTCATGTTGCTTGAAAACAAAGATGAATTGATCATCTCTTTCTGCAAGATGAGTAATAACTAGGAAATGGCAGGAGAAAAAAGGAGCTAAACTTTGGTGGTATTATTATTATTATAGAAAACAGAGAAAACTTAGGAGATTTTCTTTAGAAAAGAAAAGGTTGCTTTGCTTTTTGAAATTACTACAATGTTCAGATTGAGAGAAGAGTATCAATACCATGAGGAGAAGAAAATACTTCAGCTGCAAAGCAGTCTTGTACCTTTTTTTAGTAATTATGATTTCAGCTGGAGTCGCTGGGTCTGCCCCTATTTATTCTAGCCAACTGTTGAGCCACAAATACATAACAGCTTTGATGGCTTCTATTACAACTTCATTGACCTTTATCTTGACAAAAAACTCTTTTTAACTCAGGCTTTTTCTGCTTTCCAATTAGACATGTTTGGCAGTTTTCCCTTGATTTATGTCTGCGGCACTGCAAGTTGGTTTTTAATTTCTTTTAGATATAAAAACAGTGTAAATCTCTGCCAGCTGCCCAAATGGAAAATGAAGATTCCATTTGCAGAAATGTTAAATTGAGATGACCACTAACATGAGACAATCATCCTTCATAAAACACAGATTCTCTCCCCTCCCTAAAGGAAAATGACCTTGTTGTAGTTGTCAATTATCTCTGTGTAATGTCCAGTTTATCGGTTGTTGATATTTAATTAGATGTACAAAAGAAAAGCTGTAGTAAAAAGTACACAACAATAATTAGGTTCACTTCATTCTAAAAAGAAAACTTAATTAAATTTTACCCTTGCTTTTTTTCTCTATGAACTTCATGTAAATTCATATTAGCAAGCTTTACCATATCACAGCTTCTTTGTCCCTTTAACTAATCACCATTCAACAGCAGAAATAGTGGTGTTTTTTTTTTCTTTTTAGTCTAAATTTATTTAATACAAGTTAGAGGAGACAGCAAATAATGTTACTTGATTTTAATTCTATGAGATCATATAACTATAGCTTTTTTTCACAAAACAAGGGAACTGCAAATGTCCATGCAATCTATTAAATAGATACAAAGATGCTCTTTTAAACAAATCAGGTTTGTTAATTTATTTTTTAAGCTGCAAATGGTAAACACATCTCTCTATGAAATCTGAACTTTTAGTCAACCTTCGTTACCTTAAATGTTATACTAGGTTTCTACCAAATTGCTGGCCTTCTACACTCTGCCCATCTGTGAGCTACTCATATTATTCACTGACCCTCAGAGGTATTCCACAAAAGATGCTACCCAGAGGGCACTGGCTGTCCTTAAAAGCCTCACTGTCTGTTTCAAGATGAGAGGAAACAAGTCTGGTAAAACTTAAAAGACTTTGCCCCCTGCAGCCACTGACTGAGGAAGAAGTTCTGTTGAAGTGGAGCTTACTGCATTCTCCCACATGCTCTAGATGATGCATTTAAAATATTTTGATTATTATTATTATTATGTGATTATGGCTGTTCCAGTGCTTTTTTGCAGGATTAAATTTTTTCATCACAGCCTAGCAAAACTGGCCTGAGCAAGGCACCCAAACAAAATAGAAAATAGTAGGTGTAAGGACATCTCTTAAAATCAGGAAAATAACCTTTTCTCTCAACATGCAGGATTTTGATGCCAGTATTATCACATAAGAAGTATGTTTTGCAGGTCTGAAGAAATACATTTTTTTATTTTTCCACATGCTGAGTATGAATTTAGTTTCTTTAATGTTCTGAGCACCTGAACTAATCTGGTCTATAGTACACTGGGAAAACAGCACAGCTTGGAAGAGGCAACAGGAGGACAAAAGCAGCCTTTTCATTTCCCACTGATGGGGGTTTGCAGCATCAGACTTTTTTCATGCTTTAAAAAAGAGTATGCTCCAAATGTCTGTAATCTTTCTTAATCCCTACCTGGAATGTATCCAGAGGCCACATGAGAAGTGGTTGAGATTGTTCTTGAAGCTGGAACTTTGAAAATGATCAAGTGAGCTCTGTAATCATTATAAACAATTTATCATAGTGGGGGACTGCAGTGATTCTCAAAGTGTGTGGATTGCACAGCTTTCTTTAAACCCATCTTTTTAATTAGGATCAAGATAATGGTGTCACATTAATTAAAGATGCAAATAAGTGAAATAATTTCTTAGAACAGGAGTAGGAAAGCATGAGAAATATAATGTTCAAAAACCAAACTGCAGTGAAGTACTGACTTGTTACTGTGTCAGACTTGCCAGTCAATAAGAATAGGCTGGGAAGAAATCTCAGTTGTATCATAAACAGTAAGAAATGTCAGGGGATGTGGTTAATTGTTACAACATAGAAAGAATGGCTTAGTGACTTGAATACACTTGGGATTTAATTTCTCAATTAAATATACTCCTCAGGTTGCTTCATTGTCACTTTGAAGTTTCATTGGTTTTTTTCCAAGTATTAATTATGCAAGGATAATACTTAAGTCTGGAAGATAACGCCTAAAACCAGAAAGGTTCTTCCCTTAGCACAAATCTGTCCAGATGCCCAGCACATCTTTGGGAAATACTGTTACCCAAGTTATGCAGTTGTAGAGGTTAACCTTCAGCAATTCTAAATATTGAACTACAGACTCAAGAAAAAAGCTTTTATCTAATATCCATAATTTATACAACTCTGACAGTATTTTGTGAAATTCAAGATTAAAATCCAAGGATCATTTAAAAATATTTGGAAGGCAATGATGTTCAAAACTGATTAGGCACTGCTTTGTTAATTCATAAACTACCAAAAAGTAATATTAATCAGGTTACATAGAAAGGTTTTAGAGAAAAGCAAAACTAAACATACCAGAAATACTGATAGTGTTAGTTCAGACTAGCAAAAATGTGTGGTTTTCTCTTTACATTAACATTTATATAAATACATTGTATAGTCTAAAATGGAATAGAGAATTTGAAAATAAATGGGAATTTTTTTAAATGGGTATTTTTTATTTTGGGTAATACATGATTTTAAAGCTGTTTCTTGGTGAAACTGTTATCATTAGCAGGATTTACTCAAAATTATTTTCTCTTTAGTATCAAATACATGCATATTATCATAGCAATTTTAGTTAAAAAAAACAACAACCAACAACAAAAAAGCAAAACAACAAAGAAACTGTGACATGTCTTGTAGAACAGAAATCTGAATTTCTTCATCAGTGGTGAGAAGATCTTGACATTTTTTCCCCCCCCAGCAAGTGTGGCAATACAAAACAAATTTGGGGTTTCCAAACTGAATATTGAGTAGGGGGTTGAAAACATTTTTTCCAAGACAAGTCCCATTAGAAGTGATTTTTTTTATTATTATTTTTTTTTAAGAAAAAAGGAAAAAGATTGTTTTAACCAGAGCAAGGTATCTACACTGGGTTTTAACAAGCTGGTGTTCATGGCAGAGGAAATAACTTTTATATAATGTGATGTGTATTTTTCTCCACTGTCGTGTTCACTGGACCAATCTGCAAAGTGAAACTTACTTTTTTATTATTATTTTTTTTTAAGAAAAAAGGAAAAAGATTGTTTTAACCAGAGCAAGGTATCTACACTGGGTTTTAACAAGCTGGTGTTCATGGCAGAGGAAATAACTTTTATATAATATGTGATGTGTATTTTTCTCCACTGTCGTGTTCACTGGACCAATCTGCAAAGTGAAACTTACTTTTTTATTTGATGAAATAGACTGGTATCAATGCAGATATCATCTCTCTCACCTGAAGGTGTATGATGAAATAATAAAAAAGATATTGAATTAAAATGTCACTGGAATTTGCCTGCATTTTTTGTGCTCTTACCATCTTCCCTTAGTCAGAACTTTAAGTCTTATAAGCAATAGAAATCTCAAAATTCAATCTATTTTCATTATTCCATCATTGTACATAAATGTAAATTAACATTTACATGTTGATATAACAACATGCTACATCATGTTGGAACATGTTATAAATAGCTAGCTGATTTTTTTAATGTAAAAAAATTCATTTATGTAGAGTTAAGGTGAGTTCTGAATACAAGCCAAGTAATGCATTAGCTTCTGCTGAATGGAGAAATGTGAACATGAATTAGTTCTATACTAATTTATCAAAGTCAGCTAGCATCTACTGCTGAAAGGTGAAGTCCTATGATATTTGCATCAGATTGCATCATTTTATGGGAGATGAGATTAGAGATCACACAGAAAAAGAAATGTAGCTATTGATAAAATAAATTATTGATTTTCTGATTATTCTTTGACTGTACTATTCCTCTTCATAGATATTTTTGTGACTATAACAAAACAGCTGTTGAAAAAGCTGCAGGATAAAATGTGACAAAATTGCAGGTAGTTGTTGCCCTCCATAGTTGACTTTATTTCATAAGAATGTATGTCTTCAGTATAATGTACTCAGTAAAATGTATGTCTTGCAGAAAAAAGTACAGCAGTGTCAGCAAAGAGCTTTGGAAAATTACAGTTGCCTATACTGCCTTCTCCCAGCCTGTTTACAGCATAGTCTGATGCCCTGTATCTTTACCTGAAGTAAAAACATTAGATACTTAGCAGTCAGTCAGTTCTACATGTCATACAGAATAACAAAGTTAGAAAAAAACTTAGCTAAAGAAAGACTGAGCAGGGAGTTCAGACAGACTGAAACAAAATAAATAGTTTGAACCTGCCATGGCATTTTTGAAATTGATACTGTCATAGGCATGAACTGGTAAGTCTAATCCTGTAATTATACTACCTCAACTTCTTAGCCTTCTTTTTTTCTGTAGTTTTCTTCTCTGCTACAATGTGGTGCCCAGGATGTCTCAGGAATCAGGATGCTTTCCCTGTGTTTCAGTTTTTTGAGGTAATCTACACTGGTAAGGGCTGACTGAGGGCATCTTTTTGCAAGCAGTACCTGGAATTAATCTCCAGTCTTCAATGCACACTTTTGCTAAAGAAACCAGTGAGTTCTTCGGTTTGTTTTGAATTTCTGAAAAGACAGTTCACAGATTATATAATATAGAGAAAGGCATGCCACTGATGTAAGGAATTGCAGAAAATAGGCAGAATTTTCATGTGGTAACAGCACATCATCTGGAACCAAATATAGCTTTGATATAATTGCTGGTTCCATTTATTCCTCTGAATGAAGCTCTATCATTTAGGTGATGTTGACCAGCTAACTGAATAATTACTGTAATTGATCAGGATGTTAAAAAATTTCAAAATGTCCTCTTCGTGTATATATTTGGAATATGGTTTTTTGCATTGTATAATTGTCATTAGTCGCTCCAAGCAGGCTCCTCATAATATGCACCAAAAAATTATCTTAGAAAATTTTACAAACAAATTAAACAAAAATGCCCTCATTTTAAATGGGTGCAGACTACTAGCAAAATCTGTACCCTGATTAAACACAGTTTCTGCTGAGCAAACTCAGTTCTGCATAGGTAGTGGTTAAAAATCAGAGGATGGGTCAGAAGAAGAGAGACCTGGGCCCTGGGCAAGCCCTGCCTCTGCCTCTCTTGGGAAAGGAGACCTGGTGGAGGGGTGGCAAGCACCTGTTAGGAGCTGCAGCAGCAGACAGGTTTCTGTGCACCCAGCTAGGGGACAGGCAACATGACAAGTCCATTTCAAGCTACCTCAGGTGCGTTGATGTTGCACTATTTTTTGTTTCTTTGTTTGTGATGGTTATACATCCTGGGGGAAAAATAGGAGGAAAAATGAAGAGGGAGGGGAAGGAGAGACGTATGGAAGGACAGAGAGAAGGAGAGCTTATTTTTCAATATCTTCATACCCATCTTACTGGTGTCCTCCTGGGATACTGAAAAACGGTGAGAACAAAATCTTAAAGGACAGATGGCACAGCATAACTCTGTTGAAAATCTGTTCTTATTTCTCTGATTCAGCCTGTGCCCAGTATGTGTCTTCATGAACTTTACATAGAGTACCCCACTCACTGTGTCATGAGCATGCATTTCCAAATGTTATGCTAAACTGCAGTGATCTGCAATGAACTGCAATGAACACAAGTTTAATTCTAAAATTAAGATGTGACCACTGAATATTCATATTTTTGCCCTCAGAGAGTTATATTGGTATAGTGGATTCATAGTCAAACATTTCATAGCTAAAAGTCTGGGGATGATCTTCAAAATTCACATATGCAATCAAACTGTCCTCAAAATAGATGT
This sequence comes from Chaetura pelagica, assembly GCF_000747805.2. NCBI lineage: Eukaryota > Metazoa > Chordata > Aves > Apodiformes > Apodidae > Chaetura > Chaetura pelagica. The sequence goes on from NW_009954544.1 coordinate 540,387, forward strand.
TATTTTTCAGGCTTGGGAAGAGTTTTTAGTGCTATTTAGACCAAAATTGTGCATTCTGTAAATGATCTGTGGCCTTTTCCAAGCAGAGTCTCAAGGGAAAGGATGACTGGAAAAACAAACTAAAATGGTTTTGCAGCAGCATTGAACAAATAAGAGGGAGGTGATGTGTACATGTAAAGTTCAGAAGAAAGGTATTTTCTTTAGGGATGCTCAAAGGCAACAATCATATGTTTTTTTTTTCATCATTAAAATGACATTTTTCTTCTCTATCTCTACTGAAAATTGCAACTCCATTTCATTCAGTTCAGTGGAACACAAAGTTGAGAGCATAACAGGACAGTTTCTGTAAAAGTGGCTGTCTTGATGTTATATTTTTCTTAAAAAGTAGAACAGCTTGTGTTGTAGCAAGCTGAAGTAAATGTTGTAAACATGTTTTCTATAATTGAATCCTATTAGCTTTAATTAATATTCTACATAATTAAGTAATTATTTTTTATAGTGTTGCATCACTCAAACCCATCTATTTTTAATGAATGTCAAAGCAAAATTAATCTAGAACTGTTTATATAACTTGGCCAATAATTTTATTTTGTTTTGTTTCAGGGTTTTTTTTTCCTTTTCTTTTCTTTTTTTCTTTTTCTTTTAAGAGGATTTATCTTGACCTGAAAAATATTAGCTTGAAACAAACTCTTGCTTTCAGATGAATATGAGTGACACTTCTGACTACAAGGGAGCTTGTAGTCATGTAACATGCACTGAAAGCTTTTAAAGGTGCTAGAAGTAATGGTTATCTGGAGAAATCATATTTGAATCATTGCATTAAAAATGCAGATCAGGTTTCTTTTTTACTAAGTCAACATTTGTTTTTTTACTCTCCTCCTTTTCTGTCCCCTAGCCTTTGTCTAAAATAAAAATCATTATAGCCACTGAATCCACTGAAACAACCTGTACTACTGTACTCACAAGTCCATGACTCTTCAGCTAGGAACTGTCGAGTCAGTTAAATGCCTTAACTTTCCATTAAAGGCATTAGGTTTAAAAGGCAAAAGCCACTTGTCAATAATCAAAACCTTTCTTTGAGATATGTGACATTTTTTTACTGGGAACCAGTGCAAGAAAGAACAGTCTTTGATAATAATAATAATAATAACAATAACAATTCACTAATAATAATCAGATTACAGCATTCTTCAGTACTTGCTTGAGAACTCTGAAGGTAGGAGTCAGCTGTGATTTGGGGTGTAATTCCCATTCTGCCTTAGTAAAGCCAAAGACTTGAACATCAGCTTCCTCATGGCGGATGCGGAGGGAATCTCTCATCTATTGGAGCTGTTCTACTTTCCAGTTCCCTGGGAAGTCCTGTGGCAGCTTTTCACTGAAGCATTAATTGGATGCATTTCAGTATTTATGAAATAAAACATCATAAAATTTCACTTACAATTAAATTTCATGTCTCATCCTTTCTTCATTTATATGGCATGATACATATTTTTAACTGTAAGCTGTATTCTAGAAATCTATTTTTAGCTGGAGAACTTAAAATTACTTTTGTAGTAAATTCTGATCTCCTTTTTCTTTTTTGTTTTTCTTAAACCAATCAAGAAGGCACTCAACTGCAAATGTGTTGAGCCGTTTTGAGCTTCTACACGTGAATGACATTTTTGCATGGGCCTCTAAGTGCAGAGAGCTTGGGTAGAAGACATGGAACGTGAAAAACACTGCCCTGAAAGCTTTTTACTTGGTTTCTTAACATATGGAAATGCTGGAATTTAACACATTTTGCAATTGCAAGCAAATCTTCATTGATATGCCTACAGAGGAGCAGTGCATACTTAACATTCTGGCTTGCTGACAGGGCTATATTGATAAGAAATAGGAGTCTTGAGATAATTACAGTTTTGTGTCTGGAGCAAAGAAGTGTGTGAAATAGATTGTTACTCAGCCAAACAAGAAACACTTTGCTGTTTAAATATATCTTTAATCTTCATAGATGGATGGGCAGTGAATTTAAGATGGTCTGCTATACTTTGACTATGTACAGTATTTAAAATGTGTAACTGGGCTCTTGGTTGTGTAGAAACATATTTTCCCTTGCTACAAGACTGAGGTATTGAGATAAATATGTAAAGACTTAAATTAGGAATGGAAAAAGTTGCAGAAGTTCCTACATGAAACACTTTTCTCATTAGGCTTCTCTATTTAAAGCCAATTATAATTTGCTTACATATTAAAAATAACAGTGACAAACACAGGTTAGGATGCGTTTGTATAGATGAGTACTTCAGAACTGAAGTTCTTGCAGAAAGTAACTCAAAGAAGGGCATAATTGAGCCTCCTTTGTTACAAGTGAGGATGAAAACCATTTCATTTCTTCTTCTCATAGAGTCAGAACAAAAATTCTTCCTCTAGCTAAGCCTACCTAGGTATTACTGGGTCAGGGGACTGCAGTATGGAATAAAGCTGTTGAGTTGTACTGCTGGAAATGGCCATTGATTTTCAGGCTTTGGCTCTAAGGGAAGATGTGGGAGGCCAGGGTGATCTGCCCTGTACTCTGCAAGACATCTCCGTATCCCTGTGGGCAGGCCTCTTCGTACTCTCTGAGTACTTCTGTTTTAGTTGCTGATAAGCCCATGGTAGCTACCTCATGCTTACTTCTCTGCAACCTCCACCCCACGTCTTGGCGGTCTGTGCCAAACACATCAAGACAAGGCATAATCCAGGCTCTTCTGTGGTCTTACTGTCACTCTGTGCTCCTATGGGTGGTGGAGTTCATTTCTAAGTGGTCATGAACAGGAAGTATTTAAAGGTGTGCATGGAACAAGGCAAGTTTTCTATCTCTCCAGTTAAAAAAAAAATAAAATAAATAAAATTCTCCAAGAAAAAAACAACAATCTGCTAAAAGGACCAGTAAGATTTTTTGAAGCTACTGAAATCCTAATAGGTGCCTAAAATGTCTTTCATTTTAATGGTAGGTAGGTGCCTAATTAGGAAAAATGCCATTTCATATCTTTGTAATTCAGTCCTTCTTTGTTTAAATAGAGGTAATGGTCAATGGTGTAACAGCAACCGTTCTTTATAAAATGAACTGTTTACATTCAGTCTGGTAACAGCTCCCTGCTTATATTGATTTGTTTATGTAGGTTACTATATTTGTGTTGCTTTGCAGTATTTATTTAAAATGTGTTTCCTTTGAGTATGATAGCTAGTACTAGTTTGAAAACAGTTGTGAAACCACTTGTTCTCAATCTATTTCCTCCACAAAACTAGTTTTTCACTCATTCATCCACCCACATGGAAATTTTTGCCCAGGGAAATAATTCAATGTGATTACCAAGTTTTTCTTTAAAAAAGGAAGTATTTATGAGTAGATGAGAACATAGAGGCATTGCCTATACCTTTTTTAACATAAAAACTTCTGAACCCCAATTTTTTTCCAGAAATGATGCAAGATTTCAAGAGGCAGGCATAGTGTTTTCCAGGAACATCACTCACAAAGTCCAGGCACTTATCAGCAATGATGTCTGTCTAGTATGTCCTAATTCTCACACAATCTGCAAAATAAAGATATAATTTATATGCATAAAGAAGCACACTTAATTACACCAATCTAAATCAGCAATGAGTCATAATTAAAAGTATATTTGCCGTTTTTATTTTAGTATAAAAAATTAATCGTTTTTATTACATGACAAGTATCCAATAACAGCTATTTAGATAGGAAGTTCCCTGCCTGTTCAGAATAATGCTATGTAGGTAGCTTTTAAAAAAAAAAATAAATCTATGAAAAGTATGAAAATATTGATCAATTGATCAATTTTGTTACTAAGTTCACATTTCAAATCAATATATTCATATGTGTATGTATATTTGCTTTGGTGTTTAGATTGGTCTGGTTTTTAAATAGCAAAATTGAGTAAGACCTACATGTTTATGTGTGCCATATGAACATCAGTTGCTTTATAGAGCAGGTGGAGGTGTAATGCAGACACAGGTAGTGACAAAACCAGTGTAATGCGGTGAAAGGCTGCAAACTTTATTGAATTAAAAACACATCTACTGGTCACTGCCCACATTATTTTAAAATATTTGTATTGATCCACATTTCAAAATAGTTTACTGATTGTGGGTGCACAGTCTGCTATACCTGAACCCCAGTTTTCAGGAACACAAAGTCACTGCAGGCCCCTGTAAAACCGAAGGAGAAGGAGGGAAGAAATGAACATCTCTATACTGAGCTGTTAATCCCCAACGTTAATGTATATTTCTGCCAATTTGTATTTCACTGCCCTATGTATAACTTCTACAAAAATTACATTGGATCCTGAATTCTCTGTTGCACTCCATAAGCTTGGATTCTTTGAACAGGTCCAGCAGAGGGATGTTCTAAAATGTTTAACATTATGGAAAACTTATGGATGTGACTCACAGTCTGCTTTTACACTAGGTGACCACAGGAAACATTACATTTTCAGACGTCAAATAATCTATAAAGTTTTACATAGTATCTTGAAACAGGTAGACAGAATGACAGAATGAATGAACAAAAGATTAATGATTTAGACAGCCAGATCTCAAAGTATGGAAAAGTTAACCTGAGAAATACCTAAAATCAAAGAGAAGGGATAAGGAGTGGAACCGGAACTGTAGATTAACCACATTTTTCTGGCACCATATAGACTTGAGATATTATTTTAACTAATTGCACAGTTTTGCATCTGACCATCAAACCAGAACTTCTATAAATGGTTATAGTCTAAAGAGCTCTAATGAACTGGGGCCAAGACTTTGTGTTATGCTTTTGCATTTTTGTAATGCAGTAACTAAGCGTTTTAATTTTACAAAACAAAGGATTGTTTCATGCCTAGTAACTTGCAAGGTTACTTACTTAATGGAAACATGGCTTATTTATCCACAAATACTTAGCTGTAGGTAACTGAAGAAAGTGTTGATGCAAACAGAGCTGCACCCTAGCAGAGAACAATTACAACGACCAGTTAAAAACCTCAAGGCCGAGTGACTTATTTCAGTTTCACTTCATTTTGTATACCGTTTACTGCCAGTTTTGTTTTGTTTTAGTTTTTGGTGTTGGTTTTTTTTAAAATTACTTCAAAGTATCAGTTCTTCCATGTTCAGTTCCTTCCAGGTAACTTTTTTTTCTTCCACTAATCTTTTCAGTGTGGCTCCAATACACTTTTTAGTTTTTCATTGAGTTTCTTTGCATTCTACAGAGAGGTTTCCATCAGACTGCATATTCAGTAAAATTAAATAGGTTTTTAGGACACTGGAAACCAAGCATCTGTAAAGAAGGTGTAAGTGGGTATTTTTTCTTTTGTTTTGTTGTTAAATAGGATGAGTTGGCAGCCCAAAATTAGATGTTAAGTCTGCTATAAGAAGTATCAGCTTAACCACACTGAATTCTTAAGAAGTATGACCTTTTGGATTCAGCCTTGCAGAAGTGTATCCTCCAAGTGCAGGGCCATAAATTGATGCCCATGTTCCAAAGAATAACAAACTAATCTGAAAAGGATGTGGAGAGAACTGAGGTTGCTTAGGTTTGTTGCAAGACTAATTACTGAACAGTTGCAGGGATGCAAGAGTTGGGAATGCCACAATTCATTATTCATGACACACATCCCTCTACTTAATAAATCCTGAATACAGACGTTACAAGCAAACCAAGTTCTCCTCCTGCTGGCTGGCTTCCAGGCCCATTATGTTGTACCTCAGAATGCATGGTTGTAAAGAGACTAATTTAAAGATTTTTATGATTAGTTTTACAGTAGTCGGTATGCTCTATTACTAGGCATCAATTTTCTGATTATACACATAGAAAATATGAAAATAAGACTTAAAATTTCAGTGGCCTCCTGTTCTCTTAGACCACTGGAAGGACAGAAAGGGTCACCTTTGAATCACAGAATCGTCAGGGTTGGAAAGGACCTTCAAAATCAAGATCTTCCAACTATCCACCCTACGATTCCAACTACTGAACCATCTTATGAAACATATTATGAATCCAGAAACATCTTGTGAATCCAGAAAGTCCTTTGGTAAACCAAAGGTTCAAATGCTTGTGGGTCTATTTCTCTAAATTAGAGAATGAAACAACATTTTTGCTTTATGCTGTTTTGAAATTCTCATTGCTAACCAGCCACTTTTCCATGGAGGAAAAAATAAATGAATCTGTAAATGTTTATTTCTTGTTATAAGAGGAGAGGAGAGAACTGAAAGGTTTTTTAAGTTTGGAGCTGAGCTGCAATGAAAACTGCCATTAGCACTTTCACACCTGATTGCAAGCCACTGAAGTAGGTGCTGTTCTATTGACAAAGCAATGTCAGCCTGTCAGTCTGGGATTTAACTCCAGCCTTTCAGAGCTGCTGTTCTGGAAGTATGAAAAAGATAAATAAGACCCAATGACTCTGTTCCAAGTTTCCTGCATTTTATATAAAAGATTTCTCATGCTGCTGTAGCTCCTGAAGTGAATCTTGTGTGCTTCATCTTTTGCCATGATTCCTGCAAGCTCAAACAATTTCTGTATTTATGAAAGTGCATTGCTTGCAGTATTTGTCAGGTCCTTTCACAGTTTCCAAGAACAGTGCCAGCTTGGGGCTTCAAAATTGTATTACTCTGGTTGCATCTCTAAATAAAATCCCTATTAAGAATATCAACTAATTGGTGGTTTCTCTGGCAGATGATAATTACTTGTTTGGACATTGTTGATAGGAAGTAGAGTGAAGCAACCAAACCCGAGCAAGATGAAAAGCATCACACCTCACTGATGTCTTGAGTGAGAGTAGGCTGCCAGTATTTGAATTATACTTCTTCTCTCAACTATATTCATACTTGTTTGCAAAAATGGTAAAATTTTCTGCACAAGACATGCTTCTTTCTCTCCAATTTCCATTCTGTCTCACAGCTTTATCCCTTTATTCTGGGCAAGGTTCTGCCCATCAGATCCATATTCCCCATAAAAAAGTCAGTCACAGAATGGTTAAGGTTAGAAGGGACCTTAAAGGTCATCAGGTTCCAACCTCTCTGCTTTGAGCAGGGACAGCTCACACTATAGAGGTTGTACAAAGCCTCATCCAAGCTGGCCTTAAACACCTCCAGGGAGGGGCTTCCACAACCTCCCTAGCAACCTATTCCAGTGCCTTACTAGCCTTATAGTGAAGAATTTATTTCTGATATCCAACCTAAATCTCCTCTCTTTCAGTTTAAAACCATTACCCCTTGTCCTGTCACTATCTTCTCTGATGAAAAGCCCCTTCTCAGCTTTCCGGAAGGCTCCTTCAAGTACTGGAAGGAACTATAAGGTCTCCCCGAAGCCTTCTCTTCTCCAGGCTGAACAGCCCCAACTCCCTCAGCCTGTCTTCATAGCAGAGGTGCTCCAGCCCTCTGATCATCTTGGTGTCCCTTCTCTGGACCCTCTCCAACAGCTCCATGTCTTTCCTGTGCTGAGGGCTCCAGAACTGTACACAGTACTCCAGGTCAGGTCTCTCCAGAGCAGAGTAGAGGGGGAGAATCCCCTCCCTGGCCCTGCTGGCCACAGTTCTTTTGATGCAGCCCAGGATGCAGTTGGCTCTGGACTGTGAATGCACGCTGATGGCTCATGTTGAGCTTCTCATCTACTCCCACCTCCAAGTCCTTTTCCTCAGGACTGCTCTCTATTCTTCTCCCAGCCTGTATTTGTGCCTGGGGTTGTGCCAACCCAGCTGCAGGACCTGGGCACTTAGCCTTGTTGGACTTCATGAGGTTGGCATTGGCCCACCTCTCAAGCCTGTCAAGGTCCCTCTGGATAGCATCCCTTCCCTCTGTGGTGTCAACTACTCCACACAGCTTGGTATCATCAGCAGATTTGCTGAGGATACACTCAATCTCACTGTCCATGTCTTCAACAAAGATGTTGAACAGCACTGGTCCTAGTACTGACCCCTGAGGAATACTCACTTGTCTCCACCTGGAAATTGAACTGTCTGGGTGCAGCCATGCAGCCAATCTCTTATCCACCAAGTGGTCCATCTGTCAAATCCATGTCTTGTCAGTTTGGAGACCAGGATGTCATGTGGGGCAGCGTCAAATACTTTGCACAAATCCAAGCAGATTATGTCAGTTGCTTTTCTACTATTGACCATCTCTGTAGCCTTGTTATGGAAGGTTAGGCATGATTAGCCCCTAGTGAAGCCGTGTTGGCTGTCACAAATCACCTTATTTTCCATGTGCCTTAGCAGAGTTTCCAGGAGCATTTTTTCGTGATCTTGCTGGGCACAGAGGTGAGGCTGACCAGCCTGTTCCCCAGGTTTTCCTTTTTAAAAATAGGGGCTATGTCACCTTTTTTCCAGTCAGCAGCAACCTCACCATATCTCCATGATCTCTGAAATATGATGGACAGAGGCTTAGCAACTGCATCTGCCAGCTCCCTCGGGACCTGTGGATGGTTCTCATCAGGTCCCATAGACTTGTGCCTTCATGTTCTTTAGATGGTCACGAACCTGTTCTTCTCCTACAGTGGGGGGTGCTTCATTCCCACAGTCCCTGCTTTCACCTTCTGTTGTATTTGCAGTGAGGCTGGAGCACTCGTCAGAAAAGACCGAAGCAAAGAAGTCATGGAGAACTTCAGCCTTGTCAGTATCCTGTGTAGCTAGGTCTCCCGTTTCCTTCAGGAGAGGGCCTACGTTCTCCTTGGTTGTCCTTTTCTCCCCAGCATACCTATAGAAGATTCTTTTATTTCTCTTTTCATCCCTGGGAAGACTAAATTCTATCTGGGATTTGGCTCTCCTAACCCAATCTCTAGCTGTTTAGATAACCTCTCTGTAATCCTCCCAGGGTACCTGTCCTTGTTTTGACCCTCTGTATGCTTCCTTCTTGAGTTTGAGCTTTTCTAGGAGCTGCTTGCTCATCCACCCTGGCCTCCTGGTGTTTTTATCTGACTTTCTCTTAATTGGGATGCACCACTCTTGGGCTTGGAGAAGGTGATCCTTAAACATCAACCAGCTTTCATGTGTCCCTCTTTCATCCAGGATGTTATTCCATGACACTCTCTCAAGCAGATCCCTGAAGAGTCTGAAATCCACCCTCTTGAAGTCAAGGGTAGTAAGCTTACTGTGAGCTCTCCTTGCTGCCCTAAGGATCTTGCACTCCATTTCATGATTGCTAAAACCAAGGCTGCCCTTAAGTTCAGCATCCCTCACCAGTCCATCCTTGTTGGTGAGAACAAGGTCCAGCATAGCACCTCTCCTTGTTGGTTCCTTGATTATGTGCAAAAGGAAGTTGTCATAAACACACTCTAGGAACCTCCTGGTTTGTTTGTGCTTTGCAGAGTTGTCCCTCCAACAGATATCAGCGTGTTTGAAGTCCCCCATAAGTACCATGACTTGCTAACGTGAAGCTGCTCCTATGTGTCTGTAGGGTGTCTCGCCTATGCAGCATGTAGCAGATCCCCACTGTGATATCACCTGTCCCTGCCTTCCCTTTAATCTTAACCCATAAGCTCTCAGTTGGCTTCTCCTCCATCCACATGGAGAACTCCAGGCAGTCTCCATGGAGACTCCATCTGGTCTTTGACTTAAGAGGGCAACACCCCCTTCTTGTCTCCCCTGCCTGCCCTTCCTAAGGGGTCTATAACCCTCCATCCTGACACTCCAGTCATAGGAGCCATTCCACCAGGTCTCAGTGATGCCAATAAGATCATAGCCCTGCAGGTACTCACTGCAGTCTAAAGCCGACTTGCTCAATTAGGATTTCTCTCTCTCTGGTTACTCATGGAAGTTCTCTTACGTTTTTGGATGAAATAAAGGAGGCTTTTTTTTATTTTTAGGAATTACCGGTTTCTCAGCAACAACATTGCCCTCTGGTGGATGCATGACTCTCAAAGTGGGGAAGTGGGCTTTCCTGCACATGCTCTCATGCTTTTTACATGATTTGAGTTGTTCTTCTAATTGGGATGTAACGTGGCTTCTCTCAGAAACAGTACTTCATATTCCACTTTCAGGTGTCATTAATATGAATGCATGCCAGGAAGGGAAAGTTTGTCTCAAGGTTTATTTTTTTCCCCCATATACTGTTAGCACTTTCAGCTCCTACCTGATTTATCTTATACACACTTAGTTACAATAAAGAAAAAGGTACATGGATTATCTCTTCTTCTTGTTTTTGTTTTTTTGTTTTGTTTTGTTTTTTTTAATTCTACTCAAATGTCTGTGAATTATGAAGGTGGATAAAATACTAAAGCTACACTGCAGACTCTATTACAAGCATCTTACAAAATCCAAACTTGTGTGATCTTTTTCTCCCAAGCAGTATTCATACAAAATGTATGCCATTAGTGACCATTGCATTAAGTGGGGTCTTATGGTAGATGGTAACATCTTATGGTAGACAGTAACACTTCTAAAATCTGGAAGAGATCTTCAGTATATAAGGAGAGTGAGTATTACCAAAAAAATGTCATAAATAGTAATACATGGATAAATTGAGCATGAGGAGAAAACATTTGACAAAAGACAGAAAAAGGCTTTGCTAGCGCCGTTAAAATTACTTCTAAAATACCCTTAATTAAAACTTCCTATTTCTAGCTGAGAAATGCTAGTCTCAGCCCAAATAACACTCAAGGATATAATGAAGTTGGTCACCAAAAGAGATGCAAAATAACACTAAATCATGGGAGGGGAAGAAAATAACCAAACCAAACCAAACAAAAAAAAAAACAACAAAAAAACCCCGACAACCCCAAACTATGAGACTAAAGGCTTTGGAGATGGAATGGAAAACTCTATGCAACCCAACAGTTAGGCTACAGTTGGTGATTATGATAAGTCTCTGATGGCTTTCTTATGTTTCCTACATAAAATCCAGTTTAAATGAGGGACCGGACCTTTGCCTGGCCTCTTGAAAGAAGTGGCGACTGACTTAGATGCCTTTGGAGCCCAACTCCTATTCACATACATTCTGTTTATTTCAAATAAAGTTTGCAGTTTGTCCTAGTATTTAGGACTTTAGTTTCCCTCTGGTATTATTTTAATTTACTTTCAGCATGTATTTCTTCTTGCTGTTTGAGACTAGAAGAATATAATTAAATTCTCATTTTTCATCAACTCCTGGGATAGTGGTCAATATTCTATGCCTAGTATTTTATCCTGAGACTAGTAACATGAATACATAGAACATGAATAGTCAGCAAGCAAAAAATAGTCCATTTAAAGACTTCTTATTTGAGAGTCTGGCAGCAACTATATTGTTTGTATGCGTGAGACGTTTTACTTTGGAGGTTTTCTTCAGAGTGCTTCTTTGGGTCCTCCATTTTTATGCCAAGGGAGTTTGTTGTTGTTCTTTTATAATTCAAGAATTGTGTATTAAATGTGAAGTCACCATTACTTGATGTGAAAAAAGGGATATTAAGGTATATGAAGGATTTAATGATTTAAAACATTCATTAGAAGTCCTGTTCCACTGGCTGTCCAGTGAAGACTTTCAATCTGGAGAGGACTGTGGAACTATTTCAAAGTGTGAAAAAAAATCAGAGTGTACAGACACCATAAATTACATCTCCTTTTAAACCTCTTAAAGTTTGATTGTATATCTCTTATGTACTAGGGTTTAACTATATAGATTTTAATTAGTGGAAAAGAGCAAGCTAAGCTGCAGCTAGGATAGATTTGAAGAAAATGTTTTCAGGTGGTATTTTTATCCCTCCCATAACAAGTACAATTAATAGATAAAACTATTCTTTTTTGCCTTTGCTGCTATCATTCATTATTGTTTTAAAAAATGTAAATACTGAGAAGATAGTTTGGACAAATATCAGTAGCAAGCTCATGATGGAAAAAATATTTCCATATCAGTAATAGGTAACTAAAAGCATGGTACCAGTGTCAGTGAAGAAAACTCTAGCTTCAATTACTGTATTCCTAGCTAAAATCTGAACATCTCTTTATGAAAATCACAGTGTCTGTGCTTTGGATGCTTTTAGATTGTTTAGATATGAAAAATTATTGGAATTTGAAGAGAGAGGAAGACTGAAGTCAGATATAAATTCCCTTTAAATTTGAAAGGAATGATCTTAAGAAACAGAAGTCTACTCTCACATAACACTTTTTGATGAGACAAAAGTATCAGATGTCTGTAACAAATTTGGATCCCAAAAACACACAAGCTGAAATTCCTGTGTTGCCTCATAATCTACTCCTTTTCAGAGATCATTCTAAGCATGTATAAAAATAGACTTACAATCATAATGAGAGTATTAACTGTTTTCCATTAGGCATATTGTTCCCATTTGATTTTTTTTTCCTTGCTGCTAATGATTATGGGATGTTTTCAGATTTCATTACAAATACATTATTGTTTTTTAGCTAAGAGATACTTTTTAAAATTATTATTATTTTGTGTGTATGTGTGTGCTTGCTTCTACGTCTCTTTTTCTATCTCTCTCTTTTATTAACCATATTTGGAATAAAAACCATGAAAGCGTTATCTCCCTGTTTCTTACAGAAGATTAATTGGAGTTGGGAGCAGTTACTTGAAAGTAGATTTGCAATGAAGCTTGTTTTTCAAAACTGCTCATATTCATAAGCCGTCTGCCAGTTCCTCCTTAATTTACCAAAGTTTCTAAGATCTTTGCTTTTTATGGAAATACAAGGAAAAACAATGCTGAGAAGTTTTGATCTGGGAAGAAAAAGGAAACAAAAGCCTCCATTATTTTCTCAATAATATAAAACAACCTATTAAATTAGAACAGGATTTAGGCAGTGGGAATTTTTTGCCAATTTGATTATTTGATCTGTATCTATTTGATATTGAAGATTAGTTACATGTTTCCAGTTAATGGAAAATTCAACCATGAGTCTGTGGATTTTTGCCTATGTCCTACTTATTCTGTTTTATTTTTTTGTTTTCCCTAACATATATTTTTCTAAGTACTGTGGAGTTCAGTTTAGCCAGGACTATGATTATTCCAGGTTGGAAAGAGTTATCGAGTAGCAGACAGCAAATTATGGAAGAGCCTTCTTAAGTAATCTGCAACAGAAGTGAACTTTTACATCACCTCTAGCATATGCCAAGGTAAATGTAACAGGATTCTGTGTATGGAAAAATGTGCATCCATAAGTATTGTTAATTGTTTAAGTAGTTTTTAATTAGCTCATTTACATTTTTCACTTTTTCAAAATTTCATACAAATTAATGTCCCTCCTATTTCTGTTAAAATAAACTTCATCTTTTTGATCTGCCCATTCTCAACTTCCATGCCCCTTCGATCACTTCTAAACAGTACAGTTCTTTATGAGCAGTTGTTTCCAATCTTGCAAAGTATACCCCATGAGGGCACTTCTCCCAATGTATTATCCTTCCTGAATTATTGCTCTGTTCACCATTAATTCATCAGATTGATTCACCCCCTTCCTTGTAGAGAAAAATTAAGATACAAATCCAAGTTTGAGAACATAGTAACAGGAAAGCTGAGGGAAACAAAATCACAGCAGTGACATGTTCTAGAAGAGGGTTGCAGCTGAAAATTAATTGGCGAGTGCTCACGCTGACAGCAGATAACTCATGAGTTGCATTCGCAGAGTGCATGAAAGAGCTTGAATCTTCAGACTCTGTGCCATAAATAAAGGAGACGACTTTCTGCAGAGCAGTTCCTACATCTGCTTACCATTAAACTGATTCATGATGTTAAAGGTAATTTGCTAGTACTATGTGAAATCTGTGTAGCTTTACTACAGTTGGGCCAATTCACGCTCTCTTGGGACCTGACTCTTCTGTGTCACTTAAAGTGTCAATCAGCAGCTGAGACTTCAAACATGAGCTAACTTCTATTAAGGTCAAGCTACTGGAGCAGCCAAAGGGCTAACAGCATTCTGAATTTGTGCTTGACATCTGCTGCTCAAAGCTTATGAGATTTATAAACTCACAGGGCAACATTTTGTTGATCAGGAGTTGTATTTTGTGTTTATGTGTGTGTGTATGTATCTGTTTCTCGGTAAAACTTTAAATTTCCTGGGCCACTAGTGAGATTTGTTATAAGGGATGTAGATGGATTTTTAAATGCATATTTACACTTGTTGACAAACAAGTGAATACTTTTCAGTGGGAATATTGCAGCAGGTTATTTGTGAATAGAGGGAGAAAATTCACTTTCATTTGTAAGGTTAAAAAGAAACAGCTTTAAGTCATGTGTCTGCAAATGACTTAATCTTTGTTAAAGATTTTACTGCAGTGCAAAAAGGATCCATACAAAGTTACTTGTACTGAGAATACCATATTGCATACATGCAATACTGAGAAGACCACAATTCCAGTAACACCTTCAAAAATATTATCAGTAAGTGAAAGTGCATATACAATTAGATCCTAAAATATTTGTAGCATTGTGACGCTGGAACTGTTACATTATAAAAAGATAAGATCAAAAGCAGTTGATGAAGCTGTAATAGCTAAATCTTACTTAAGCTATGGCTGAATCAGGTAGACATAAAATACAACTTGTATGTTGAGTATTAATTCCCAGTGAATAACAATTCTCATAGAAAATAAAAGTTGTAACTAAACTTCATGTTGAACGTCTTAGGGCTTTTAAAGGTATGAGAAATTCAGGATGGAGTGATTTCCCAGAATAGAGAAATAAAAATATGGTGTGCTGATAGCTTGGGCATCTCACATCCCAGATAGTATTTCATTTGTGTCAACAAATGAGTTTAAACTGGTATCTAAGCAGGTTCTACTGCACAAACAAATCAAGAAGAGACTTTAAAAGTTGCTTGTAAATAAGGCTCATGAGCAGCCTGTTTTTGAATCCCGGTTCAAATATTTTTATTTTATTATCCTTCGTTGCAAAGATTAGTAGTTTTCTGGGGGAAGGAATCTCTCTTCCCTGAAACTTCACTGATTGAGACAGTTGATTTTTACCACAGCGAGGTAGGTTGGATGTGAGAGCTCAGTGTTTGGAACTTTCTCTTCCATCCAGTCTTCTTCAAATTTTGTAATAGGAATACAATTGATCCTTCTCCCACCTCCTCTCTGCCACTCCCATTCTCAACTCTCAGTGAAAGGATAAACTTGATTGACACTTCAAAAACCAACTTGTAATGCCAGAGTGATTGTATCAAAACTCACTGTACTGGGTTTTGCAAATAACAGGCACAAAATGTCGGCAGGCATTTTATGATTATCTAGTAGGCTGCTACAATGGTGCAGTCATTCATTCAAACAAACAAACAAACAAACAAAAGTGCATGAAATAATTACAGAGAACACAGCTAGTAGTTGTGATCTTGAGCATGAAGTTCAGACAAGCATTTATAACCTTAGACAGTTGTGTTTGATACTGCAGAGCTCACCACTCTGAAAAGCAAAATCATTATGATTAATTCATCCTTCAAGAAACACTCTACTAATCTCTTTCAGGAAAGTACTTCTCTCAATAACCAAACAATTATAAAAACTTTTCTGTTATATACCCCACTCTGACTTTTCATTAGAAATAGCCTATAAAAGTATCAGGTTTGCAGTCCTGGTTTTACAGTTAGGTTATGTGAGCATTTATTGCATGTCCTAAGGAGTGAAATTATAGCTAAGATTCAGTATGAATGGAAACACCCTGTTCTTCCTTCCTTCCCATCTTATCACATTTCAAATATGATCCTGAGCAGCCAGTACAAAGTCAGACACAATGTCAGTTTGGACTGTATTGGACTGGTTAGTATTTAACTTTTGATTGTGTTAGTATACCCAAAATAATTAAGATTGGCTTGAAGAAGTGTCCATTCTGTTGGGCCTTTTCAGCCACCCTTTTTACAATCATCCTGTCTGAACTAATAGAAAGTAAAGAATGGTTAAAATGTAATGAGAAGTAATGGACCTTAAACAGACTGACTGTTGATTGGGTACCACCAATTTGCAGCATTTGTGCTTCCTTCAGGGCCATTGAGCTGTACAGCTACCTAGCAACCATGAAATCTGCTATGAGATATTCTCATACAGAAAAAAACTGCACTTGCCAGCACTGTACTGTGATAATTGAGCTGGCAAATAGCTGAAATTGCTGTGCAAGAAATACCTTTACATTCTGCAATAAGTTAAGCCCTGTACTGTGCATCACAACTGAGATTATAAACCCTTGCCTCTCAAGAAAATATTCTCATACTTCAACTGTAATTTCTTTCTGTATGCGAAGTTGTCGAGCTGATGGGGGTTATCTCATGCTTTCACTATCAGAACACTGTAAGCATTTATTAGTATTCTGTTTTGCTAATCTGCAATAACACAGAAACGTACATTTGGACGAACCAGATCTGGACCTCAGCTTCTTCAAAATATTTTTATTGTACTTCTTTGCTACATGTTTGGATTTGGAAACACTTATTCCCCTGTGCCTTATTTTTTCATGTATAAAAGAAGACAGTTTTTACATACATCATTGGATAGAAAAGGTGGAGAGGAAGAAGTTTATTTCCAGTGATGGAAATGTTAATTCTTTCATTGCTATTTTGTGAAGTGATAAGGTAGAAATGGTATTGTATGTTTCGTGTAGTAGCAAGATGGCCGAATCTTTTTGTATCTGGTCCCCTGGCTCTAGCTTTAGCATGGCCATTATGCTTTGTTCTAATCGCATAGGGAAATGGCATCAAAAGCACAGCATCACAGCCATCTAGTGAATTCCTGTCTGTTGAAAATGTGACTAACAATCTAACCTACTGTGTTAAACTCCTTTTTCAACATAGAAAATGAAAAACTTATTGTAGCCCATATTTAAAAGATAATTTTGCCCTAAAATAAGCCCTTATAATACATTTCTCACATCTAATTTAAATAATAAAATTATGTATAAACAAGGGTTGTGGTTGTGGTGTTTGCTTTTTTTTTATTTATTTGTTATAGTTGAAACTAATACTGCTTTGTCAGATATGATGAAGGAAATGTTTTAATATCCTGTTGTGGACAATGTCCTAGCACATTAACATAGCACATTATTCTGATTTTGTCAGATCAGCTCTATCTCCTTAAAAGATTGCTTTCTGAATAGAGGTCTTTAAATGCTTTCAGGACTGTACTGTCATCACTTCGTTATGCTCAATTAAGATGTGTTAATATATGGATATTTTATTTTAGATTAATTTTTAAGTGCAATATGAGGCAGTAATAACAAGCTTATGAGGGTAGAAAAAGAAATGGCATTGGGAGCTAGGTCATTACTGTAAAAAATAATTCAGGAAAATTTGTCTGATTAAAAACTGCATATCTTATATGACAACATTTCTGACTTTTTTACTGTCTGCATCTTTTTTTCCCTAACAAATGTGATTGCAGCCCCCCCAACAAATGTGTATGTGTGCTTTGATTTCTCCTCTGTTTCACAAGTCTGGGATGCAGTCAGGAGGAAGATTACCTTTGCCTGATTTATCTGACAAATCACAAATGTGAATAGCACAACTGGCGGCTCATCAAATTAGCTAAACACTGAAGTGGTAATACAGATGTGACCTCAGACCATTTGAAAATATCCACCTCCTCACAATGATCTGCTTGTCCAAAGGAAATAATGAAAAAAGGAGTAATTAATTCATTTATTACATGTCAGTCAGACAGTTCCAGTTTTGAGTTTGGCAGTTTTAGGGAACAGATCACAGTATACATGGAAGGCTAAGTATGAACATTACAGTCTTTTATCTGTGGCAAGAGTCTTATCCCGAAGACAACTGCTTTTAGTACTGTATCTTCATTTCATGTGTTTTTCTAGGAATATAGTTTTGCTTAGAAAAATTAACAGCGTTATTACCATGACTTTAAAACTTTGTGATACATTTTGATCAAATAGCACAGAACTTGAAACAGCACTAAGTGAAATATATAATGCGTGTGCTAAACCCCTCAAAACACAATTGTGAGTGGGGAATTGGCTTAGGAAGGACCAATTATAAGTCATTTATGCAGGGATTGTACCATTTTTAGCTGTGATTTCCTGAGCAAGCCCTCACAAACCCTTTCTCCTGCAGAAACAGCTGCTCCATCTAGAGCAGATCATGTAGGAGGAATATGCTTTTTGTTGACCTTGGAGATAACTCTTTCTGGAATAGCTTGTCAAACTCTGTGCCAATGGTACAAGGAAGAAGAGTTGGAGACATGAGATTCAGGAATGGGCTATTAATTGGAAGGGCTCAAAATATACCTCAGACTGAGCCCCCTCTGCTGCTCACCCCACCTGGCAGAAGGGAAAGGGGAGAGGTGACTGCGGAAGAGACGAAGAAGGCTGTTGAATTTTACATGTGGAGACGGGGGGGGTGTGAAACAGTCCCATAACTTTAAACGGGTGTTACCCAGCCTGGGGCAGGTGTAGACCGACATGGGGCAGCATCGTCAGGGTGGTGCTGCTGACCGCTCGGGCTGCGCAGGGCCGGCCTGAGGGGCAGGTGCTTGGCTGCCCTTGCCACCTGCGGCGCTCTCCTCTGTTAGGAAAAGGAGCCTTAATCTCTACAGCGATGATACTTTGGGCATGCGTGTGTGGGTGCACTTAATGTCCTGTAGAAGATCCTGTTGCTTTTAAAGCAGAATTTTTCAAGGAACAAGGATGCAGTGCTTGGCACCATTCTGCCGCCTTCCAGGTGCTGGGTGAGAGGTTTTCCACACACTGGGGCTTTGCGCTTCAGGCTGGTGACTTAAAGATCTCACTTGGTTTTGAAGCTGAATTTTGGCAGGGTACGTGCATGTTGCTGCTCTTCCTTGACTTCGCTCCCTCAGGTCTGAAGGGTTTTCAGCCCAGAGAAAACATGTAATAGTCTAAATGAGACAGTGATGTGGAACCTTTCACAGAATCACAGAATCCTAGGGGTTGGAAGGGACCTTGAAAGATCACCTAGTCCAACGCTCCTGCCAGAGCAGGGTCACCCAGAACACATCACACAGGAACGTGTCCAGGCGGGTTTGAATGTCTCCAGTGAAGGAGACTCCACAACCTCTCTGGGCAGCCTGTTCCAGTGCTCTGTCAGTCTCACAGGAAAGAACTTCTTCCTGATATTCACATGGAATCTCCTATGCTCCAGTTTGCATCCATTGCCCCTTGTCCTATCACTGGTCATCACTGAAAAAAAGCCTGGCTCCATCGTCCTGACACTCATCCTTAAAATATTTGTAAATATCGATGAGGTTGCCCCTCAGTCTCCTTTTCTCCAAGCCAGAGACCCAGCTTCCTCAGCCTTTCCTCATAAGGGAGATGTTCCACTCCCTTCATCATCTTTGTGGCTCTGCACTGGGCTTTTTCAAGCAGTTCCCTATCCTTCTGGAACTGAGGGGCCCAGAACACAATACTACAGATGCAGCCTCACCAATGCAGAATAGAAGGGGAGGAGAACCTCTCTTGACCTACTAACCACACCCTTTCTAATGCACCCCAGGATGCCATTGGCCTTCCTAGCCACAAGGGCACATTGCTGGCTCATGGTCATCCTCCTGTCCACCAGGACCCCCAGGTCCTTTTCTCCTACACTGCTCTCCAGCAGGTCAGCCCCCAACCTGTACTGGTACATGGGGCTGTTCTTTCCCAGATGCAAGACTCTACACTTGCCCTTGTTGAATTTCATCAAGTTTCTCACTACCCAACTCTCCAGCCTGTCTAGGTCTCTCTGAATGGCAGCACAGCCTTCTGGTGTGTCAGCCACTCCTCCCAGGTTAGTGTCATCAGCAAACTTGCTGAGGGTACACTCTGTTCCCTCATCCAGGTCATTGATGAAAATATTGAACAACACCAGTCCCTATGTGTGAATGCAAATGCAAAATCTAAGAGAATGGTTAAAATAAAATATTGTGCATTATTAACTGATGCTGAAGTCGATGCAATTTCATGTAACGTATTAAAGAGAAACAATTTTAGTCAGCCAATGATGGCTTTAAAGCAAGGTATTAACTTCTGGGTTTGTTATATACCTGCTTCTGTGCAATGTGAATGGGTGAGTGAAATCTGGTGTTCATTTTCCATCAAGTGGATTTGAAATCAGCACTGCAGAGATACATTTGTTGTAGTTGTAGTTTTCTTCATTTAATCTTCCCTTGTATGAAAAATGATAGCTACTTTTATGAAGTGTCGGTTTTCAAAGTCTTTTGGAGCTCTTTCTTAATATTAACATGTTTTGACAGATGTAAGCTTTAAAGGTTTTGTTCTTTATGCCAGTTCTGTAAAACCAAAATCATCTCTGATAGCAAAGCTTTAACTTGTGGTGTTCACATTTGTTCTTTTGCTGGAGAAAAAGAACAGTCTCAGTGTCAAGAGTTTCATCTGCACTGAAAACTGCAGGAAGCATGGCAGGACTGGGTCTTGATGTGGTACTCATACTGTGGAGTCTTTCACAGGTTTGAATTTATAAAGACCTCATTCATCATGTAGATTAACCTGGTTTTGGCTTTTAAAAAATTAGAATGCTTCTTCACTCAATATCACTGTATATGGCTTTGGCAGAGCCTAGTATCCAGGTGATCATAAGTACATATGTTAAAGGATACATTTTGAGTTATGCTGATGCTTTCTGGTTTTTATTCTGAAACTTAATTTGTTACGTCAGTATCAAAATCTAAAACCCAAAACGTTACTTCTACCCGCTCCTAGAGGATATATTATCTTGTAAAAGAATAACATACTTCATAGCTTGTGAATGGTGTAATTATTTGAACTATCTGCATTATTTTTTTTTTGAGGCTGTTGTGGTTTCAGCCCAACACAACAAAGAGACAGCCACATGGCTGCTCACTCAGCTGTCCCCTACACACACACTCTGGGATGGGGAGAACAAAGGCCAACAGAAACTCATGAGTTGAGACAAAGGACAAGGAGGGTTCTTCACCGACTAAGGTCCTGAGCGAAAAAGACTCAAGTTGGGGAAAAAAACCCAAGAATTTAATTTCACACCAATCAAACACACAGAGGACACCGACAACACACAGAGCAGGGCTTGCACATGTTACCCCACCCCTCCCTTCTTCCCGGGCCCAAATCCCTTTGTTCCCGGTTTCTGTCCCTCCTTCCCCCCAGGGGCACAGGGGGCAGGGGATGGGGTTTAGAGTCAGTTCACAGGCTGGTGGTTCCTGCTGCTCCTTCTTCCTCAGGAAGAAGGATTCCTTACAGTCCTCCCCTGCTTCCCCACAGGGTCCCTCCCATGGGAGAGAGTCCTCCATGAACCTCTCCTTCCTGAGTCCTTCCCATGAGGTCCGGAGCTGCTCCAGCCTGGGCTTCCCACAGAATCACAGGCTCCCTCAGGAGCAATCACCTCCCCTGGCACCGGGGTCTTCCAAAGCTGCATAATCAGAGTCTACTGGCCCCAAAATCCAAATCCACTGGCCAAGTTCACCCCTCCTGGCGCCTCCAGGGAATGTTCCACCACGTTCCTCCACGAGTGCAGGGGCACAGCTGCCATCTCACCATGGGCTGCAGGGAAACTTCTGCTTGGGCACCTTCCTCCCCTTCTTCCTCACCAACCACCAGCACCGCTCTGCCCCTCCAGCACTGCTCCTCTCCTTTTCTTTAAGTGCTCTCTTGGCTCAGCTCTAATCTTAGTTCTTTCGTATGTTAATCGCCGAGGTGCATCTATTGTCCATCTAATGGCTCCTTGGCTGGGTTTGGAGCAGGGGGAGCTTCTTACTGGAGCCACCCCTGGGGCCTTTCCACTGCTACCAAAAAACCCACCAAACCAAACCAGCACAGAGGCAGTTTAAAATACATCTGTTAATAGGTTTGAACTTTTAGTAATGGAAATTCCTTTGGAGTTCTATGATACTTTAAAGAAAAATTAATACCTTAGGATTACCTTAAAATCTTGGAAGTTAGACCATTACTGGGGATGGTTGGGTAAAAGTGGTAGGTAAATAACACATAGTTTTGCTCAGGAGTTTCCCTAGCTGGCTCCTCTTATTCCCACAGTAGTCATAGAGAAGTTTGATATATTGTAATATTATCCAAAAAGCCTCTGAATATATGTGTTTACACTTCCCATTTCTCAGCACAATGTGTGGGAACTTGTGGTATAACCTGGTGATGAAACTTAAGTGATGGCTAAGACAAAGCACCAGAGTAAATTATTCCATATTCTCATGTTACTGCTTGGTTCCTTCTCTCTCTGTGCCTAAGAGTGCTTCCTATCAGCTGTAATTAATTAAGGAGTAGATACAATTCAGCTGGGGGATACCAAACTGTAGCAAATACTTGCTATGTGGGTAATTGAGTTCTGAGCTTTATTATCTTATCAGTTGTGAGGAGACCAACAGATTACAAGGAGGGGGTCATTTAGCCTTATAAATCAGTTTTTTCATAAATGGCTCTGGGTGTGGTTTTCGGTTAGTAATTAATAGTTAATTAACTAACATTAGAATCAATGCCCATGTAGCTCATTACTGTCTTTTGTCTGGCGCCTACTCCAGTTCAATGCCAGAAAGTACAAGTAAGGACATAGTATGACTGCTCTAATCTTTTGTAGCTTATGGCTTCCTGAGTTACAAGTGGTATCTTCTTTGATAGCTGTAGCTGGACTTGTGTTCCACATCATTGTCTAATCCTGCTTTGAAATAAACAGCAGTCACACCTCAACTGTGGACTGTGTGAAGGATGATCTCTTGCTTTACGACCTTTCATTCAAAGCTCTTGTGTCCTTGTATTGGTGAAAAGTTGCAAACAGGTGTGGTGTTGATTGCTTACCTTCCAATTTCAAAAGAGACTATAGTTTTGCACATTAGTCAAGCTGCTACAGTCAATTGAGTAGTCCTATGCTGTTAAGTTTTTCCTCTTTGAACAGGCTTTTTTTTGTGTGTGTGTGGTTTTAACTCTCCTTGCAATCCTTCTCCTTTCTCTTCTGAGATGGGGTGGGGAACATGAGATCAGCATGAACTTGTGCAATGGCTTTCTCTCGGTGTGATAGGGTTGAAAGCAGCTTGTGATGGCATGTTTGGACTACAAGAAATGTGTTTATTTTGTACTGGTGAAACTAGATCAGTGTGAGGTCTATATCTTTAAAGCACTTGGAGTCTGAATACCAGTGCTGGGGAGGGAAAAGGGAATGTAGCACACAAATGAATGAGTGATAGCTGGTCCAGTTTACAACACCTGAAATCACATGAATACAGTATTCTGGGATATGTTGGCAACTTTTTCGTTGCCTCGAGTATCAAAATTAGATCAGTACTAGGTGCTAATTATGTTTTAGTGAAAATTGAGGGTATCTGTTGATAACACTCAAGTATATTTTTATCAAGAAAGAAGGAAGGGAACCCAAAACTGGAGAGAAGCCCCCAAAATACTTGGAACCAAAAGGTATTCTTTGAAAGCTGAAGAATAAGAAGCTCAAAGCGTATTCTGAGCAGCTAAAGCTGAAGTAGACATTTTTTTAAAAAAATTAATTTCATTAATCTCTTTTGTATTATAGCTGTATCTGGTCATGTCAGAAATGTGAAGCAAAAGTTTTCAAATTCAGTGGGAATTCCTATAGTCTTAGAGGTTCCAGAGTTGATAAATAGACTGTAAATACTTTGTGTTAAATTTTAATAGCGTATGAATGAGATTATTTTAATTGCAGTCCTTTGTTTTGTATGAAAATTCGATTCAGAGTGTAAAAAAGTCAAATTCTGAGCATTTTGGTAATACTTTGAATAAATATGAGCTGCAAAACCAGCTTTTGGCTTCCCAGCTTAAGCAGAAAAAATAATGGAATGTAGTATTCTGTGTCTAGAGAACACAGGATTATGCTCCAGATCTGTAAGTGGAGTATGCATATGTGTGTGTTCTTGCTTTTCATTTAATAGACTTGTTTTGTGAATTAAAATCAAGCAGAAATTCCTGAAAGGAAAAAAAAAAAATAAAACCACACAAAGTCAGAAATATGACTGTGGTCAGGCTAACTAGACCACTGAAGTCTTGCACGTTGGTGGTATGTTGAAGGAAATAAAGAATGGCTGTTAATTCTGTATTGCCAGTGGATGGATTTCTAGATAAAGGAAAAAAAAATAAAGTTCCCACTTCTGTGCAGATTGATTGTTACCTCTTTTAAACAGCTGTGAAATCAAGTAATGAACTGCTGCTAATATGGTATAAGCAGATTTTTTTGTTTGATCTGTCTGATTCAGACTCCTTGTTCACAGATGGCTGATCTACTCAGAAACAAGTACAAATGTCATTCTTTGTTTGGTTCTTTGATTGGAAAAGGCTTTCTTAGTACAAGATTATGACTTCAACTAAGTGCAACTGGTGCAATACAGCAAACAAAACAGTTGAGTCAGCAGATAAATGCAATTGCATAAATGTTGAATGCTGTGTGTTTCTAAATCTGTACCAACAGTACATTTTCGAGCACTAATTTATGCTTTATGCATGTATTAAACTAGTATATTAATCTTGGAGATTAAAAATAAGCTTGTTGTACTATCAGCAAAAAAGTTATTTCCAGCTAAAGTAATTTATTTCAATGTGAAAAAAAATCAACAATTACTGAGTGCTATTTCAGTTTTTCTTTCAAATAATCTGAACTTTTTTTCTCTTAATGTTAATGCATTTTTGTAGCTGGAAGGCTATAGCTGTGACTTTTAGAAGTATTCCATTTGGTGCTATTACTGTCAACTCTCATTATTCTTGGCGTATTGCAAACATAAAGATCATCTAAAAGTTCTGATAATTTGTATGTTTTGGATTAGCAGTACTAAACACATCATATCACATGATTATATTGTAATACAGTGAGCAAATAACACTGATTAAGCTTTTGTGTTTTTAGTGAGTAAAGCAGAAATAAAACAATGTTTACTGGTAATGATACAATGCATGATTGTGACCTTTTCTCTAATCCAAGTTTTTATCATTTTAAATGCAGATATAAATAGGATCCTTTCATACTGCAGAAACTAGTTGAGTCTAGATCCGTCACTCATTAGGCCATGTCACCATTAGCACATGGTATGGATAAATAGGTGGAGAGCTGTAGAGAAAAGCAGTCAGACCTGATGACCTTACATCTACAGTGCACAGATTCAGTGATTTCTCTTACAGACTTGGACAATTAGAGTGGACTAAATGCCTGTTTCTGCCTGTGATGCTTTAGGGGCAGTCGTGGAGCACAATTCTCAGTTTATTTTTATGTAGAGGAAGCACATTTTCTGGTTCCTTGGGATCTGTGTACAAGGACTTCTGGGAGAGGTATCTGAAAAGCATCACCCTGATCTGAAATATGAACGCTGAAGTAGCTGTACCTCCTGTTTCTAGCACTGCATGACAGGTTTTGGTGTTAAAGACACTATCCAATGTGTCACTTCTAATGTGACACAAATCTGTGTTTTATTGGGATCAGGTGAAATAAGATTGGGATGCAGGGATGAATATAAATTGGTTTCAGAGACTTTTCTGCCATTGCAATTTTTGTTTCAAAAATTAAGCACTTCTGTTTACACTTCTGAAGTCTATGAATACTTTTTCTAACGGCATTAACTGTGACTACTACATAGAGGAATTGTGCAGAGTAGGTGTGTCGGATATGAGCAATGACATGTGTATAGCTTAACTACTTGAAATGGCCTGGTTCGTTCTCGTGTGAGACTAAAAATAGTCAGGACATCTTCTGTGGGATTTTACCTGTATTCATTATAGTAATAGGACATTAAAATCCTTGCCTTTTTCTATAAGTCCTGCTGTATTACTGGGCTTTTAAGACAGTCAGTCTATGTAACTGGGCTGCCTTACATGCTTTTATAAATGATGTGAGAAACACTACAGATTTTTTATTTAAAAAAAAAAAAAAAATAATCTTTGGCCTGCTGGCAATAGCAGGTCTTAATATGAAGGGAGTGACTGCAAAAATTTAGTCTGTTAAACATTTATTAAAACTCATATATTGATTAGCATTCTCCTGTTAACAACTATTATACTCAGTTTGTCATGTGCCCTTGATAAACAAACCAACCTAAATTTAATGTTACTTTTATTTGATTTTAGGCTTTTTTGCACAGATAGCTTTGCATGGCCCTCTAAATTGTGCCCAGATTTTGTAGTTGTGACTAGTATTAAGAGCCAGTATAGTGTCCTTTGTTTTTTAATACTTTCTATATAGATATTTTTAATCACTGACCAAATATTAACCAGATGTATTCCCTTTGTTTCTTCAGTTGCTTGTAGCTGTAAAACTCCCAAGGTTATACCAGTGGGAAACTGAGGCAGGTTCATATATATAATCAGGTTTATTGACCACAAAGTAGCTGTGACTTTCTTCTTTTGAATACATATAAATTGCTAATATGCTATAGTAGAAAACAGTGTTTCATAGGAGGTCTGTCAGTCTTTTTCTCTTAATCTTGATGGCTTTTATATGTAATGGCATTTCATATGTGTGCTTGTGTACAGAATATAGCATTAGTGATATCATATCTAGTTTGTGTTGTCTAGAAGTATTATGATTTAAGACCATGGGGAAGCAAGTATGCTTCCTAGTTCATTTGTTGTTAAGGCTTTGTTTAAAACTGAATTGCTGGTTATTTGAACTCTTGTCCAGAGTTGGGTATCTCATTTGGCAGGTGTCAGTCCAAGTTAGCTTTTTATTGTCAGCTTTCCTCTGGAAACCCTTAATCTGTGTGCAAACTGGCCTTGAACTACATTAATGTTAGTAAATTACAATTATTCTAAGCTGCAATTATGCTAAGTTGTTTATGCAGTAAACTTGGGGAAAAGAGTAATGATAAGGGTTTAATATTGTAAGAGCCAAGTTAATAGGGTCACTATGTGAGTATAAGGAACGTATTAATTCTTCCAGTTTTCAAGTTAGTTGTCTGAACAAGTATGTAATATACTGCAGGATCTTGAGACTTCTGTCTCTGCTGCCTATGAGGGCCTAGAAGTGTTGTTTTCAGCTAGCGATAGTGCAGATGCTGTTTTGTCTATTGAAGTTCCAGTTGGAAGCTGAAGGATAGTGAGCAAACTGACCATCACCCTGGGCTTAAGTTAGGTAAGTTTCTATCAGACACTCATTCTGTTCCCAGTTTAAGGACTTAATTGTTCCAAGACTCTTTGTGGTTAAAATATTAACCATCTCCTGTCCTCCCAAAACTTAAATTAAAAAGATGGAAAAGATTATTGTGCTCAGCACAGTGCATTACATTTAGGTGGTTTTTATTTCAGTTAGGGCTTAAAGCACAGTATTAAGCAAACTATGTAGAACATGAAACACCTCACTATGTTAGGGAGACTTGTGACTTTGTGAGTATGTGACTTTTTCCATTGCTTAAATGAAGGAGCTACAAGTCATGTGCTATATTTGTGGCAGAACTTTGCTGTTCAATTCATTCACTTTAATAAGCAAGAATCTGTTGTAGCTTACTGATTTGATACATAGGAGTTTTCAATAGCTTTGCCTGAAACTCAAATTTAGATCATCAAATTCTGCTTGGCTGTTAGAAACCTGGATATGCCAGAAGTCTCTGAGCACTTGAGTTTCTGATGCTTATGTTCCTTAACTGCCTTATGTTGTGCTTCTGGTCTTAATCTGTCTTGAACTAGACTTTTAATCATTCACTATTGCCAAGACTAAGTCTTGTCAGGATTTGAAGACTAATTTTTCCTCCTTGTCTGGAGGTGTCTGTTAACCTAGAGTGCACCTTCCTTCCTGAGTCTCTTATATAAATGGCTTAATTTTAAGAAGGTTCACATAAAATATGCTAGACATAGGCTCAAATTATACTGTTACCATGGAGGATGTGAATTTAATTTCAGCTTTTCAAGGCTTCATTTTTTAAGCATAGCAGCTTCAACAAACAGGATTTAGGAAGTACCCCCACTGAAGAGAACAGGAGCTTTGGTTATGTACAGGATGGGACAGTAATAATGTCTATGAAAGAAGTCCAGTCAATTAGGTGAGTTAAATTGAGTTTTAAATCTGAATCCCTGAAAACTGTTGAGGGAGGGGAGAGGAAAAGTCTTTTTTGTTTCCCAAATTGTTATTGCCAGATAAACCCTGAGTCACAATTTCTTAGCTGTCTATAATTACATACGTGGAAAACAAAGATAACTTCAAATACTTGGCTATGTATCTGCTAGCCACTGAACAAAGAATGGATAGGAATTGTTAGAGAATCGTGAACAGAAACTTTAATCTCTCCTGGTGGCTTTTCCTTCAAGGACCCATAATGACAGATTCCAGGAGTATCTTCTTTTTTTTTGCATTTAGAAACTCATCATGCTGATAAAGACTCATTGAATGAAAACGGTTTGTTCTCAGCTTCTCTGAGCTCAAAGCATTATTTGCTTACCCCAAAAAGCCAAACTATTGTGGTTATGAAATAATTAAACAGCCTTGGAAAAGCTCTCTATGTAGGTTAATCTTATTGTATAAAATAGCACCTTTTTCATCCCAAGCGTCATCCAAATAATTCAAAATCTAAGTGCAGTATATCAACCATGAACACTTGGTATCTGTTTCACTAGAAATGGTTCATACAAGTTTTTTTGCCAGGATGCCATTGGCACTTGGCCTTGTTGAACTTCATACAGCTGACCTCAGCCCATTGATCTAGTCTGTCCAAGTCTCTCTGCAGAGCCTCCCTCAGGCAGATCAACACTTCCTCCCAACTTGGTGTACTTGCAAACTTATTGAGGGTGCATTCTATCTCCTCATCAAGATTATTGATAAAGATGTTAAAAAAGAAGTGGTCCCAATACTGAGCCCTGAGGAACACCACTTATGACTGGCCACCAGCTGGATTTAACTCCATTCACCACCACTCTCTGCCCACGCCATGAGAAGCCAGTTTTTTTTCATCAGAATGCTGTGGGAAACAGTATCAAAGCCTTTCAGAAGTCCAGGTAGACAACATCCACAGCCTTTCATCGACCAGGTGGGTCATCTTGTCATAGAAAGAGATCAGGCTCATCAAGCAGATCCTTCGTTTCATAAACCCTTGTTGGCTGGACCTGATCATTTGGATGTTCTGTATATGCTACATAATGGCGCTCAAGATGGTCTTCTCCATGACCTTCCCTGGCACTAAGGTCAGACTCACATGTCTGTAGTTCTCTGGATCCTCCTTTTGGCCTTTCTTGTGGATGGGTACCACATTTGCTACCCTCCAGTCCACTGGGACCTCCCCAGTTAGCCAGGACTGCTGGTAAATGTTGGAAAGAAGTTTGGCAGGTGCATCTGCCACCTCCTTCAGTACTCCTGGGTGCAACCCATCCAGCTCCATAGACTTATGGATGTTTGAGTGATGTAGCAGGTCACTGACCATTTCCTCTTGGATTACAAAATTCTGCCCTACATCCCTGTTTTCCAGCTCAGGGCACTGGGTGTCCAGGGAACAACCTGTTTGACTG
The DNA here is from genome assembly GCF_000747805.2 of Chaetura pelagica. NCBI lineage: Eukaryota > Metazoa > Chordata > Aves > Apodiformes > Apodidae > Chaetura > Chaetura pelagica. The sequence continues at coordinate 569,692 of NW_009954544.1, forward strand.
CTACAGACTGAGGCAAAGAAGGCATTTAGCACCTCAGCCTTTTCTTCATCCTTTGTCATTTATGTTTTCCCCTGCATCCAATAAAGGATGGAGATTCTCAATTCTCCCTAGTTCTCCTTTTGAATGTATTTATAGAAAAGTTTTTATTGTCTTTGACAGCAGTAGCCAAGTTGAGTTCAAGTTGGACTTTGGCCCTCCTAATTCTCTCCTTGCATTGCCTTACTGCATCTCTTTATTCCTCACGAGAGGCCAGTCCTTTCTTCCAGAGGCCATAAACTCCCCTTTTTTTTCCTGAGCTCCAGCCAAATCTTTCTATTCAGCCAGGCCAGTCTTCTTCCCAAGGAAGAATCTTGCATGCTAATCTCCATTACTGTGTTCTGATGTCTCAGTTTACATCCTTGGAGGAGGCTTCAAAGATAGTAACCTTTTTGCAGAAATCTACATTAACCAGTCTGCTATTCTATATAAATATACTGTGAAGAGCAAAATGCCAGCTTTGGTCTCTATGCAATAGTGATTGGAATACTTGTATAATATATTGCTAGCGTGAAACAGAGAAACAGCTGATGAATCCATGTTTTGATTTTGCCCGGAGTTTTACTGTAAAAAAAATATGCAGTTGTTAAAGTAATGCATCCAGAAAAACACCTTCCTTCAAGGTGACCCTTCTCCCCTGCTTCTAGTCAGATGTGCTTATTTTTTATGTGACATTTATATGTGGAAATTGTTGCTTGAGAAATTAAGATAATGTGATGGATTACTGTATACAACAAAGAGATGGTAACATTTTTTCTGACAGACAAGAGCTGACCATGCTAGGTTTATTTTTATTTATATCTAGTTATGAAACATACTTTGTTTTACATTGATTAAAAATTCGTGATGAATGGCCGATGTAATATTAACATCGAAGAAGAGTGTGCCTACTACATTTTGAATGCAGTTGCCATAGCAACCGCACTGTAGTGACCCAAATTAATTTTCTACCAGTCACTAAATGCCCTGGCAGTTTTTCCTTGTACTAGGGATAAGCAGGCTGGAAAGTACTTGTTTTTTAAAGAATCTTCCCTTACAATTTGTCTCTTGAAAGCAATGGCTGAGCTACGTTAATCAGCCAAAATCTTCTGCCTTAATTTGTGTAGTCAAATGCGTTATATTTAAATTTCACAATTATAGAAAGAAACACTTACATGAATAACTGGTAACTGAATGGAAGTAAATGCACATTATCTCCATAGTAATTGGAATAGACAATATAATATGGTCATTCACAACCTCGGGCACTGCTCTACTCTGCAGCTTTTACACATAGATTTGCTGTTAGTGGGCAAGTCTTCACCGAGCTTGATCTGAAAAAGGCCAGAGAATGCATTGCTCTGTGTGTCTAGCTCCTCAATTAGCAGGATGCTCAGTGAATGCCAGCTGAAAAAGGAGTCTCTTGCCAAGAAAAGGATACAAAATTTCTGATAGAGTTATTAGCTGCTTATCACTATTTTGTAGCTGATTCCCACTTCAAAGCAATTTCACTTGTATAGTTGATTTTGCATCATGTAAGTGTTATGAAGTCAATTGTTCAAGTTTGAAGTTATTGCTCTAATTATTGGACAAAGTAACATAGCAGAGCATGTCAGTGCTTTGAGGAACCTTGTGCAGTTTTGCTCAGTGTGTAGAACTTGGGGGGTAAATGATTTTGCTGATGTTAATCTTTGAGCTTCCTGTTGTGTGTTACTACATCTGTTTTAAACACTGCTGCACTGCTACAACCTGGCAACAACAAGGATGGAAATTTGCTTACATATTTCCCCTTACTGGACTACTCTTTGCCCTACCCTTTTTGTTTTCTCTGGATTTCTATTTCTGCATCAATGGATGCATCTTTCTTACTTGATGCTCATTTTCAGCTTCCCCATTTGTGCAGTCAGAATCATTGAATTCTTTTGGCTGTGGGAAATTGTGTCAAAGGCTTTACTAAAGTCTAGATAGACAACAACCTCCGCAGCCTTTCCCTCATCACTAAGTGGGTTACCTTGTCATAGGAGATCAGGTTAGTCAAGCAGGACCTGCCTTTCATGAACTCATACTGCCTGGGCCTGATCACCTGGTTGTCCTGTGACCTCGAGGTGATCTGCTCCATTATATACAAAGTTCATTTCTGTATGCTGAGTGAGTGCTCCTATATTCAAATACATCTTGTAATATATAAACCAGTGTCATTTTTAGTGTGTATTTTCATAAATGGTGCCTTTAAAAATATGGTCCTAAAATACCTCATGCACAAAGGTTTTCAAATACAAAACGCAATTTTGCCGTTAACTTCATCATAACTGCTCATATTTTATGGTACTGAGTTGACATATCAGCTCATTCCTAGGCAGTGTTCATACAAGCAAATTAATAAGTAAGTACACATCTGACTTCCTGTTTTGTTCATAAAGACAGAGCTTTTACAGATTAATTCTGATCTTTGATAGGTTCGTGGAAAAAAATAAAGGACAAAACTTTTTTTTCAGCTGTAAGACATTATTTCAAGAAGCTTTCTTTTTTTAACCCCTCTGCTGTTTCAACCAAGGTCAAAAAGTTTTTATTACTTATTGTACAAGCTATTTTTTATTAATTTTTAAAATAAATATGTAGAAACTTTGGAAACATACAGTTGTGTTCAAACTAACACAAAGCTTTTAATAATGAAAGCCTTACAAAGTTTATCTTCATTCAAAATGTTAAAAATGCTTGCATAGCAGCTCTGAACGTATTAAAAGAATCATGTTAAGTTTTTGGTTTATGTTAGTAAACATTCAAGAATTTCTGCTGGTAATACCTGGTGTCTTACAGCTACTGAAGTGGGATTTTGTGGTGGTTTGGGGGTATTTTTGTTTTGTTTTGGTTGTGGGGTTGTTGCTTTTTGGTTGCTTGTTTTCTTATTTATTATTTTTTTTTGTCAAATAGCTTTTAAAAGCATAAATCTATTTTCAAAATGAAAAAAGTTGACTGATTACTTTTATGGCTCAGCTGTTTGGATGCTTATATGAGCTTGAGGCTTGAGAAAACTTGACTCTATATTTTTAAGCATTATTTTTGTTTGGAGAAAGAAGACATGAAGAAAGTACAGTAGGACAGTCTGTCTGGTGTCTCATGGAACAATGTTGACATGGACTTAACTGAATAGAGCATGTATCCAACTAAAGAGAAAAGCCCTGAGCAATCCAGAAAGATCTCTTCCTTCATTGTGGTGTCAGGGCTTTTAAAAAAATCCTGTTTTAAAAACAACTGAAAGCATGCTATTGATGACTAATGAAAATCTGTTCCTGAAATATTAATTTCTATAGAAGCCAGCTTATTTATGGAAAATGTACTTTCACATATCGTATCTTTGAAGAAAAAGCCTCTTAAATCCCAGTCATTGCCAAGATCAAAGAATCTAGAAGCTTAATTATTTTGAAATCAGTTTGCAATCAATATGAATAGAGCAAGTACTGCAAAGCAGACAGATGTAGGGGTGGGATATTTGCATAGGTGATCATTCTCCTGCTCCTATAAACTGCTAAACAAATATTTATATAACTAGTATTTCTGTATGCTTTTCCTCTGACATATGAAGAAAAGCAAGTGGACTACGTGATGTGGTTGCTTCTAACACTGGATGATCAAATAGGTGATCCAGGATGTCCCTTCTAGTCCTGTGATCTCTATTTCATGTTCCAGAATGATATCATGATAGAGTTGAAATGCCCTTGTTAATTGTTGGTGATATCCCAATCCATTGTAATAACAAAATGTTTAGTACTGGATTTAAAGGAGTAATGTAGTGAAGTAGGTTGAAAGGAAGCTTAATCAAATTTTGAGGAATAAGTAAGGATGAGTGTCAGGACGATGGAGCCAGGCTTTTGTCAGTGATAGGACAAGGGGCAATGGGTGCAAACTGGAGCATGGGAGGTTCCATGTGAATATCAGAAAAAACATATTTACTGTGAGAGTGACAGAGCACTGGAACAGGCTGCCCAGAAAGGTTGTGGAGTCTCCTTTGCTGGAGACATTCAAAACCCGCCTGGACAAGTTCCTGTGTGATGTACTCTGGGTGACTCTGCTCTGCTGGCAGGGGGGTTGGACTAGATAAGCTGTCCCAACCCCTAGGATTCTGTGATTCTGTGGGGGAAGTGGGTTTAAGTAGTACCTGTGGAAGAGATGCAGGGAACTTATTAACTCTGTCAGGTTTCTGCATTCTTCACTCCAGAAATAGATGCCACTGTTTAAAACCTTACATAATTACACACATACACAAAGAAGTGACATTTGTTCTTAATACTAGGCTTGTTTTAGTTTGAAGAAGACAAATGCAGCAAATACATGTAATACAAGAGAAGGCAGTAATTAAAGGGAAAGGTTAGTATTGGGGTTTTTAAAAATTCAGATTACTACTGCTTGAAGTGGCCAATGTTTATAGCATTTGAGAGATGACTACAAGATTACTCATAGGCAAAATAAACTGATACACTGGGAGTAGAGGGAAGTATATGCATTTCATCGTTTAATTCAACAAATAACCATTTTGTATCTCCTTGACTTGACTTTGGTTATAGTGATCTAAGGAAAATAAATTTCTAACAAGTCTTCAAATAATCTGTAGGCTGATGGATAAGAAATGTGATAAAGCATGAGAGCTTTATTTTAAATCCTTCAGCTGATGTTAAAAGGGGTCTGTCCTACACATAATTTTTATTACAATGTATGTACGAGTACAGGTGTTCACAAACCAGCATATTGCCCCTTACTGAAGAGTCAGCAGGTGTGGTTCTCTTCACACTGTTCAAGAAGGTAAATTCCGTCTAGTTTAGTCATCCCTGTGAGTAATCTCTTTAATGTGGTCCATTTAGGTAAATTGCTTTGTGGAGCTGCTCAGTCAGCTGCCCTGGCAAAATAAGGAGACATCAAATGAGTGGAGAGAGGAGGTCTGTAAATTATTTTTGCTGTGGTGGCCATCGTCTCAGAAATTGGTCACTGTTGTTTAGAGGGATAAAAATCACCAGCCTGACCTTCAGAAATGTCTGTAACAGAGATACTAACTGAATGGAGAGTTTAAGAATGTTGGTACCGTAACAGTATCCTCTTGTACAAATGTAAGCCTATGCCACTCCAATGAGGTTACTGCCCTGGCAGTTAAAAACAACCATAACAGTTGCAAAGCTGTGGGCTTCTTCCCAACAGGGTGCTTTCCTCTTCTCCCTGTGCAGTGGCTGCAGGTCCCTGACACTTTCCCTAAGTAGATATGCTTTGGAAACAGGTCAGGTTCCAGAAGGAGATTTTAGAGATTTTTCAGTCTTTGATTTATCTTGGATTGGTCACCCCTTTTGTTGATCTGGATTGCTGTGTAACAGCATGGGAATTCCTATAGGAATAAGAGAGATGATGGGATTGTGTCATGAAGGCAGGTCAACCTCTTGTCAGAAGCCCCTGGCTCTACTTAGGCAGTTTATGAAACTGTGGTTTCACCTGTGCTTTGTGGGAGTTTGCCAGTGGACTTTTTTGGGCTGGGATCCATGAATGTCCTCAAAGACGTGGCTTTTCTGATGGGTATGCCTTGACCACAGAAATATCCTAATGCACCTGGAAGTAATGAGAATAGACTCGAGCTACTACAGTTTAGTTTTTTTGCAAATGTAACCCCAAAAATAAATTTGTATTTGTTATTACTTAAAATTACTAGCTAGATCACTTGTAATTCTTAAACATACATACAAGTTTAATAATTGCATTTGTCATTCGTTCCTGTGGTTGCCACTATAAATGTATTGGCTGTTTGAACTTTTTGTAGTTGATTATAGCTCATCCTGGAGAGTGTTTGCCCATGGCTTATTTGATTGGTAGGTGACTAAGTTACAATACAACAACAACAAAAAACAAACAAACAAACAAACAAAAGCTTTGATTTTTTTTTTTTTTTGCTAATTGACTGCATTTCTGAAATTTTAAGCCAGTGAAAAATTATTTGTAAGTAAACATTCTGCTACTGGGGAAATAGGTAAGAAAGTGTGTCATTAGCCTTAAGGAATCCTACTTTAGCAGGAGGTAATGGTGACTGGTGCTTCAAGCCAAGATTAATTAATTGAGAAGCTTATAATTTATTGACCTCTGTGGTCTTCCAGAGTGGTCCAGATTGGAGTTGCACCATGAGTATATTTGGCACCTGATTTTCTTTGGAAACAGTAAGTCACCTTTATGTCTTTACCAATGGGTTTTTCTTCTGAGTTACAAATCCCTGTTGTGTGAGCAGTTACAAAGACTAAAATAAATACTGGGTTCACTCACACATTTATAACAATACTGACATTTAACTCGAAAGCCTGTAAAGTTCATTAGTAGAAGCAGCTCATTATGCAACTGGATTCCAATTGTGTTCTTCCTAGACCATGCAGCAGAAGCTGGCATTGCTATTTCACATGAAACAATTTTATTGTGTTATGTGGTACAGTGAGCGAAATTTTCTGCTAAAATAGTCAAATGAAAGTCTGCTTTTTTTATTCTGGTAAAAGCCATCATTAGGTCATGAAACATGTTCTTAAAAGCAACATAAACTCAAATGAACTAATTTTCCTTTAAAGGCAGTAAGTCTGATAATCTTTCATTTTTAAAGACCTTTTAGAAGGCTGCAGAAATAATAAAGCATACCTTTTTTTTGTTTTGTTGTTTTTGTGGGTTTTTTTTTCTTTTGCTTTTTTGTTTTTTTGTTCTGTTAGCTAAATGTACTCAGTGGATAAGTTGCTATGCCATGTGCTGTATGTAGTTTTTTGCTGGGTAATTTCAAGATAGAGTTACCTGCTGTTGGAAGACAGAGCAGTGTAGGAATCCCAGACTGGGTTTGTATTGTACAAAACAAACCACAGGAGATAAGTCTCTCTAAACTCTTGCATGATTCATTCCTGTTCTTAGTTGCCCTTTAAGATATTGATTTCTTCTTTTTTTGCCTAAAAATCAACCCCTTATCTATTGCCACTGTTTTCTGTGTATACAAATAGGAGGATTGTTTAAAATTGACTTCCAGACACTATTGAATGCAGATTTATGCATTTGTTGATAACTGTAACAAAATAGCTGCAGTTCTTGCATGTTTGGTATTGTGACTCTATAATGAAATTTCTTGTGCTCACAATCCATTCTTTATCCAAATGAGGGAATTGTCAGGAGAAGCATGTAAAGGTTTTTAAATCTTCATTTATCTGTCTTGGCAAAATCTATCCCAAAATTTTAAATATTTCTGAAACAATTAATAGGGGAAGGAAATAGTGTTAATGACTTGAACTTTTTTTCCTCTATTAAATGTGTTCTTGCTCTAGAAAGTAAAAGGAAGTGAAAAACTGAGCTTTGAAGAGTGGAAAGAAAATATAAATTAAGGGACTAAGATGAGTTGCTGCTGCTTTTTTCAGATCAGTTAGGAAGTAAGTCTGATGTCAAAGGGAGCATGTCCCTAGTGAAATTTTGAAAACCTAGCATTTGAATGGAGATAGTTTATTTAGATAGATTATTGTAAAATGCTTGCAAACTTGCAACTTCACCGTTCAATAGGTCATAAAAAACTAGCTTTGTAAACACTTTTGCTTGAAGCAAGTTATAACTGAGCTAGTTGGTTGTGGTGTGTTCTGGGAAAACAAAACAAAACAAAAAAACCCCAACAAACAACAAACTCTTAAAATTGAAACCTAGGAATCAAATCTTTTTCAAATTACCTCTTATTAATGATTTTTTAAAGTGTTTTCTGTATGCAGAAAGTGGATGCTAAGGCAGAATTCTCATGTAACTTTTGGAATGTAAGGATCTTAGACCTCTAAGTCCAAGTAGTAAAAACCACACAGAAAAGCTGACTTGTGAGAAATGCTTCTTATTCCATTAAGCATCCTGTGGCCATTTACAAAGGAAGTACTTAAAGGGTTTTCCAAAAATCCACTTCCCATTAATCTTGCCAGGAACTCGAGTGCAATGTTATTCAGGGAGTTTAAACTGTACCAGTACCACAGTGCATACCAGCTAAGATAGTTACAGAAAAAAGGACTGTGGAAGTGTTTTCTGAGTCAGTCTGTTTGTCAACAAATGTCTGTAACCATGCAATAGGGTGTTTGTTTCTTTTCCACCAGAGGTTTCTACATTTTTAATACCATGTTCTAGGCTCTGATCTCTGGTTTAAGAATGGCTTTGTTAGGTCACAGAAGAAATGTCTCTAGCCATAGTATTTTGTTTCCCATAGGATGTTCAACATCAGTACCCCAGGAAAGATAATAGGGTATGTGTGTAATAAAGCTTTTCAGAATATTGTTCTAAGGGCCAATGATCTGTTGCTCAGGGAAGGGCATTTTGAACCAAAGAGAATGTCATTGTTTGCCATGAGTGTTTTCAGACCATTAGTTGACACCATCTGAACTTTCTGGAACCATGTAAACATCTGCAGCAAGGAATTCCCTGGTTTCAAGACTTATGATGTACTTCCTTTTGTTTGTCTGTCTTCATGGATATTCAAGACCTCCAGTAATACATTAAAAACTGAAATTGCAGTGTATCACTGAAGAAAAGCAAGACATACCAAGAGCACAAAACAATTTTTTTTGTCTTGCAACCAAAAGAAGTACATTGCATCCAGCATGCAGAATAAAAAAAGTTTTATAACATTAGTCTATAGGTAGTACAATAATAATGATGACTAAATTCATGCAGCACAAGACAGCCTGTAAGTGCTGTTTTATGCAAGTTTTGCAACTGAAATAGAAGACATGAAAGAGGTAAGAGAGACTAAATGCAAAGTGTCTCAGACACTACAAGCATTCAAGTTTTTGAAGGGCCTAACTTGTTTAAAAGGTGGTTCTTTCTCTTCTCTAAAGAGAAATTTGTTTGGAAGTAGAGCAAAACTGCAATGAGATATGAAGACAATAAGTAATTGAAGCTTTGAGAAGAGATTTCTAGTGTCATAAAATTCCTTTTTGTTACTTCAGCTTTTCCCACTTGTGAAGATGTATCTAATTGCTACTTGGAATCTCTCCTTTGCAACCACCTTTATATGAAGAATTAAGTACTAATGTTTTATCCTTCTTAAATATTAATTATGCTTAGATATAGACTCAGTAATGAAGGTATGCAGGTGAACTTCTGATTTTGAGCTGTGAGGTTAGTAAGCTGTAAACTTGAAGGAGTAATGGCTTAAAAAGAAGACTACAGAAATAAGAGTCTTTCAAAGTTGAGAAGAACAGTGAGAGTATTGTTCTGGTTTTAAAATATGATAATTATTGTGTGAATTTAGTGCAAAGGAGTATACCAAAAGCTTATTTTCTAATTTTACGTAGACCAAATTTTTAAGAGTATCTTAGAGATGTGGCTATTCTGTGATAACTCCCTTGAGTGTGCTAAAAATTCTTCAGGTATTGTAGGAAAGCAATATAGGAAATATGTTTTTAAAACAGAAAATTTGTACTATTTCATGGAATCACTCTGCAGGCTAAAGAAGCCATGGCATGCCTAAAGGGATTTTAAGATGCTGGGATTCAGTATTGATAAAAGGGTGAGATTTGAGCAGGGGGAAGAGATAAAAGTCCAGTTGTCATTAGCAGGCCTAATTTTGTTGAAATAAGGAAAGTAAAACTATTTGCTTTATAAAAATGCCACATTATTCCAGGGCTATCAAGGATTTTTAAAGTGAACTTTATGGAGCAAGATGGAAAATTGTTGGTATAAAGAATATTGTAACTCCGTACAGATTAGATAAGTTTTAGGACATTATATTAAATAATAAATAATATTAATTAAAATATACTGAGCTATTCAGGAAGTTTTAAAATTTAAGCTTTAGGGAACAATATTTGGAAGGTTCTCTGTTACTGTGTTATTGATCATCACTTGGGCATGCCAACGCATTGTTGCTCAGAAATTTTAACCACCTTGTTCAATCTTGGCATAATTTTTGTGTGTGTATACTCCTTTGCCTTTGTTCTTCAATTAACCTTCAGAATCTTTGTTCAGTTGTGGGGTTTTTTTGTTGTTTGGTTTTTTTTGGCACTGCTTACATCATGTGGAGGAGAAGACCTGCTATCTTTCATTGGTTTGAAGCACTTGTGTTGCTAAACAAGTAGTATTTGTTCAGTATCCTTTTTTTGGCTTGTGGTCATGGTCTAAATTTTGGTTATCTAGGGATGTTCCCATGTCCTTCTCAGACGGACAACTGAAAACATGGCTTGTATTCACTGTTTTGTCAGGACTGTAGAAGTGAGGAAAATGAACTCAAGTTTCTTGGTTCCTGCTGCTGATCTGTGGTCTGAACTTTGGCCCCTGGGATATGAGTCTACTGAGAAAATACAGAAGGAGACATTTTCAAATTATGTTTAGATTATTACTTAAAGAAAGCTATATGAAAATAGATTTAATGTGAATAGTCAAAGGACCTTGTAGGGGAAGTAGCAGGTATTTTTTTAATTCCTAGTTTGAAAGCCGCTATATATAATATACAAGGTTATTTTTATGATCATCTTGAAAACGTTCAGAATGTGGTCCCTGAAGAAACATGGGTTTGATCCTCAATTTATGTAAATCAGCTGAAATCCAATGTTTGAATCTGCACTTCTCCGTTATATTAGACCTCTGTTACTTGAAAATGTCAAACAAAAACCAAACAAACAGTAACTTTATTTTGAATTGTTTTGAATAATATTATTTAATGACCTGTCTGTACTCTCAGGGTGTTTCTAGGTGTATTTAAAGTGAGGGTGGGGGGGAAACAGCACTCTGGGGTTGCCTTTTGTGTAAGGCATCTGACATCAAACTTATCTGTCTTCCTTTTAGAAAGTCTGGAAAACTAATGTGCTAGTAATAACTTGTTTAAAATTAATAGAAATGCAAATCCCTTCAAGTGGTATGTCACACATTCAACTCTCTGGAACTAATATGTTCGACTGGATCTTATTTTGAAGAGTACCATAGTACCAAGTAGCATAGCAACAGCTTTCTTTTAAAAGATACCCAGTTTAAAATGTTTTCAGAGAATATGTAAGACGTTCCTTGTGTTCTCTCTTCACTTCTGTTTTCCAGCCCCTCCCTTAGTCTTGTTTGTCTCTACTTCTTTGTTTCAGTTGTCAGTAATTTATTTATTTTTCTCCTCTCTGTGTATATATTCTCTACTCAATCCTTTCTTTCCCACTTTGCCTAGTTTGTTTCCATTTATTCCTTCTTTGTTTTTCTTTATATGTGGTTGGATGAACACAGATCTGAGAGAGAATAAACAATCAAAGAGCTTCTGTACACATCTTTCATTGTACATGTGAATGAAGAATGATGGTATGAAGAGGAGGTGAAAGACTACCTTGTCCTGCTTTTCCTATACTTCACCTTGCTGGGTTGCTGAGGTTGTTCTTGTTTTATATGTGGAGAGTGGCATTTTGCTGTACTTGTATACAAATAAATTGGGAGAAGTTGGTCTTACTGAGAGGATAGGAAAGGCATATGAAGAAAAGGCTGAAAAGCAGCCAGCTGAAAATGAGAATAACCTCAGGGAGCTCAAGTTTTGAACAGATGAGCAATGATGATACGGTTAGTGGAGCTGAACTGTAACTCAAGGAAGAGGCATGCTGGTGTTTGGAGTATCTTGATGTTTCCTGTAATACAAGGTGATGTTAACAGCTGCACAATGACAGTGACCTACTGGGCAATCTTTGTTGATTCTTGTATCATAATCCTGCCTTTTTATTGTGTTCCCTTTCTTTTCAGGACAGCTGCAGGGTAAAAAAAAAAAAAAAAAAGCTTTTGAGGGGCGTCTTTAAACTGAAGACCAGCTGCATGCATTATCTACTTAGTGTGTCCAGCTTTTTGATTTTTTCTCCTCATTTGAAGCTTATTTTGCCTGTATACATTCTGCTTTCATGTGCATCTCAAATTACATTGATTCTCAGTTGTTTTCCTGTGGTTTGATGGCTTGGTATTTTGATGGAGATTTGTTTCATGATTTACTACTGCAATGGATTGATAATAATCAAGAAGCTTAAGAGTAAACTGCTTTAGGTTAATAAGGCAGCCATTCTACGTGGTAAAGAATGGTGCTGAATCACAGAATCATCCTGGTTGGGAAGGACCTTGCAGATCATCAAGTCCAACCATAACCTAAATCCGCCAGCCATAACCTTGTCTACCCATTCAGTGCTTAAATCATGTTGCTAAGCACTACATCTATATTTCTTTTAAACTCTTCCTCGAGGGGGTGGGCCCCCCCCCCCCCCCCTGGCCAGCCTGTTCCACTGTCCAACCACTCTTTCAGTAAAGAAATTCTTTCTAATATCCAGTCTCAACCTCCCCTGGTGCAGCTTCAGGCCCTTTCCTCTGGTCCTGTCATTATTCACTAGGGAGAAGAGGCCAACTCCCACCTCCTTACAACCTGCTTTCAGGTAGTTGTAGAGAGCAGTGAGGTCTCCCCTCAGCCTCCTCTTCTTCAAGCTAAACATCTCCAGTTCCCTCAGCCTGTCCTCGTAGAACTTACTCTCCAGACTAGCTTGGTAGCTCTTCTCTGGACATGCTCCAGAAACTCTTCATCCTTCCTGTAGTGAGGGGCCCAGAAATGGAGACAGTACTTGAGGTGTGCCCTCACCAATGCTGAATATAGGGGCATGATCACCTCTCTACTCTGGCTGGCCACACTATTCCTGATGCAGGCCAGGATGCTGTTGGCCTTCTTGGCCACCTGGGCACACTGCTGGCTTCTGCTAAGCTGGCTGTCAGCCAGCACCCCAATGTCCTTCTCCACCACAGAGCTTTCCAGCCACTGATCCCTAAGCCTGTAGCTTTGCATGGGGTTGTTGTGACCAAAGTGCAGGACCCAGCACTTGGCTTTGTTAAACCTCATACAATTGGCCTCAGCCCAACGATCCAGCCTGCCCAGGTTTCTCTGCAGAGCCTTCTTATCCTCAAGCAAGTCAACACTTCCACCCTGCTTAGTGTCATCTGCAAACTTAGTTAGGAAGCACTCCATCCCTTCATCTAGGTCATTAATAAAGATATTGAACAAAACTGGACCCAAAACTGAGCCCTGAGGGACCTGAATGACTGGCCACCAACTGGATCCAACCACATTCCCTACAACTCTATGGGCTCAGCCTTCCAGCCAATTTTCTGCCCAGCTTCTCTAGGAGAATGCTGTGGGAGACGGCGTCAAAGGCTTTACCAAAGCCTAGATAGACAACACCCACAGCTCTTCCCTCATCCACCAGGCAGGACACCTGATCATAGAAGGAGATCAGGTTAATCAAGCAGCACCTGCCTTTCCTGAACCCATGCTGGGCCTGATCCCATGGTTGTCCTGCACTTGCCATGTGAGTGCACTCAAGATGAGCCTCTCTGTGATTTTCCCTGGGGTCAGGGCCAAGCCTGTAGTTCCTCAGATTCTTCTTTGGGCCCTTCTTGTAGATAGGCATACATTGCCAAGCCTTTAGTCATCTGGGAACTCTCCTGTTACCCAGGACTGTTGATAGATCACAGAGAGAGGCTTGGCAATCTCCTCTGCCAGCTCTTTCAGTACCCTCAGGTGAATCCCATCTGGCTCTATAGATTTTTGAGTATCTAGGTGCTGCAGCAGGTCTCTGATTGCATTGTCATGGATTATAGGGAGGTTGTTCTGGACTCCATCCTTATATTCCATCTCAGGAGACCACATACCCTGGGGGCAGCTGGTCTGACTATTGGCTCTATAGATTTTTGAGTATCTAGGTGCTGCAGCAGGTCTCTGATTGCATTGTCATTGATTATAGGGAGGTTGTTCTGGACTCCATCCTTATATTCCATCTCAGGAGACCACATACCCTGGGGGCAGCTGGTCTGACTATTAAAGATGGAGGCAAAGAAGGAATTAAGTATCTCAGCCTTTTCTTCATCCCTGGCTGCCATGTCCCCCCCATCCAAAAAGGGATGGAGATTCTCCCTGGTTCTCTTTTTGCTGTTAATATATTTGTAAAATCTTTTTTTATTGTCCTTTGTGGTAGTGGCCAGATTGAGCTATAGCTGGGCTTTTGCCCTTCTAATTTTCTCTCTGTATGTCCTCATAGCTCCCTGTACACATCTTGAGTTGCCCGCCCTTCCTTCCAAAGGGAGACTCTCTTTTTCTCCCTGCATCCCTGTAGTCTTCCCTGCCACTGAAGGGAGTGAAGGAAAACACTGCCTGTATTCCTGATACTTCAACCAATTGCCCCAGTGCCTTGAAGTCTTCTTTAATTGCTTTGGCACTTTTGTCCTCAGCCTCATCAATTCCAACCTGTATGGATAATAATCAGAGGGCCGTACCAGACTAGGGAGTTTCTTGGTAACATCTCTGACTCAGGCTGCAAGGAGGCAGCAGACTTCCCTGTGGCATGGGTCTGGTTGGCATATGGGGCCCTCTATTCCCCTCAGAAGGGAATCACCTACAACTCCCCTTTTTTTCCTAACAAAAGTGGTCTTAATGCATGAGGCTGGCTGAGTCATCTCAGGCAACCCCCTGGATGGACCTTCATCTACTTCCTCCTTTGCCTGGCCCTCCAGTTCCAGAGCCCCATACCTGTGTTGCAAGGGCAACTGGTAAGGAGAGGGAAGCCGAGAGGGGATTTACCTGCCCCCTCAAGCAGGGACCTGCTTTCACTCTTCCCTGTCTCTTAGCTCTCCTCCTGCTGCCTGGTGGTAGGAGGGCATCCTCAGCTTCTTGAAGGGATCTCTGTCTGCTGGCTTTGTCTCAGAGCGTGGCTCCACCAGTCTGTCTCCCTCTCCCACTCCCTGATACTTCTCCACCTATCTAATTTCTTCAATTCTGCCACTCGACTGAGCAGATCATTCACCTGCTCACACTGCACACAAGCGTCCTCTCTGCTGTCCTCCTGCCCCACTGCCAGGCTCAGGCACTCCCTGCAGCCAGACATTTGGACAGCACATGTTTGTGAGGGAGTTCCGTTTGTGTTCCCACATTCCTCCTTAGCCACAGCTTTTGACCACGTAGTCACCATCATATATATAGATACATATGTATAGATACTGCCTGAATATATGCTGCCTCGGTAACGGATATTCAACTAGCTAACTGCTGGTTCCTAACTGCTAACTGCCTGATGATTCTCCCTGCCACACCTCAGCTCTTGTCTCCCCTCCCTAGTTCGCAGCTCCTCAGCGCCCTGCAGCTCACCCTGCTCGTGAGAACTGCCCCGTGCAACCTGCCAGACCCGCCCCTGTTTGCCTGCTCTGGTTTGCCACGCTCCCCAGGGGCGTTTAAATCTCCCGCGCAGCTCCTGGCCACACCCCCTCTGTGCCTGGTTGGCTGCCACGGACTTCCTGAGCTCAGGAATCCCGATGCACAGTGCGATCAAACCCGCGCCTCGGGCAAACCTCAGTTCTTGCCGCCACTGGGGTTGAAGAATATCCTAAAATGCAGTAAGTCTTACAGTTACAAAATAACTGGAGTATTTGCTAACTTCTATCAGCTCTGAGAAAAGACCACATTTTCCATTAAGTACCTTAATACACAGTTCTTTATCTAAACTAGGAGGCTAAGGTGGAGAGGTCAAGATTTTTCCAATAAGCTGGAAATTACCAATGTTGTGTTCAGATTCTCTGTTTTCCTAATTCTTGATACCAGGATTCCCAGAGTCCTGCTATTAGTAATTTAAAATCCTATCTTTACTTCCACTATTTCTAACTATAACAGCCATTATTTTTTTTATATATATAATTTGTACCTGCAGCAAAAAAGCAAAAGGAAGAAAAATATATTTCCCTCTTACAGTCCCGTTCATTTATATACATATATATATAGCAGTGGAATGAATTCAAGGTATTGAGTATCCAAGGTAATTTATGTAAGACATGTTAAAAGGAGGTATGAGCTTCTCATGTTTGTGCTTCTTAGAGGAACTGGAAATCATTCTATCACTAGGTGTGCACTTTATGCAGCTGTTTCCTCAGTTTAATGTGGATTATGTGAAAGTCTAAAAGCTACCTTTTCTCCCTTCTGTGATGAATTGTAGTCATGATGATCTACTAGTCAATCACTGGTGATTTGCTTGTTTGTTTGTTTTATGCAGCTTAGGAAAAAATTGTTTCAGCATTAACAGTTGTTTAGCTGACAGAAAATAACCCTTCTGTAGACAGTGATCTGTTTCATATACCTTTCTTAGTTTCTTGTGATAACTTCTGTAGTGTCAACAGTTCAAAACATACAGTGGTCACCTAAACTAGCTGAATTGGGAATAGAAGTGAAATCCAGACTCTTTGTCTTTTACACAAGAAAATCACTGCTAGCTGTCAGTACTAGTGAGGTGAAATTTCTTCTTTGCTAGCTAAAGGTTGAACTGTTTTATTTATATACTATATCCCAGTAATTAGAAAGTAGTTTTATCTAGCAGCTATGACTATGTAAACAGATACATGCTGAAGATGAGCTTTAGAGAAACCTATGGGAAAGTGGGTGGTGTCCTTTGTTATGAAAGTTTCACTTAAATTTTTTATCAATATGTGCAATAGCTTATTTCTGCACTCTATATTATGCTAAGTGGAAAATTAGTGGTATTAGCATCTATTCTATTAAGATTTTTTAATGTTTGCTTTTATAGTGTTGAAATTTAACTTTGCCCTTTTTACATCTAGATCTAATTTGGAGTAATGCCTAAGAGTAAACGTACAAACAAGCAAAAATTTTTAATGGGTCTGATGTTCTCCATTAAGTCTTCTTCAGTAAGAAAGTTTTGGAGAGGAGAATGTAATCAATGAGCCATCTAACATACTGTTGGAGGGTGTTTTTTTCTGTGCATGCGAAGGTAGAAGGGAACAGAAAAGTACTTGAAGCTGTAAAGGTAGGGGGAGACTTCTATATCTTCTGTTATCTCCTGTTGCCAACACAAAAGGAAAAACTGATTTGCCACCAGATGCTGTAAAGCAATGTTATAATGTTATGTATCAAGAAGATTGGACATTGTGGAGGATTTCTGACTGTAAAATCAAGATAAGGTTTCTGCTTCTTCTTTAAAGTACCAGGGACTTTGGGAAATCATCTAGTTCAAGCCTCTCCTCAAAGCAAGGCCAACTAGATCAGGTCACCCTGTTGGTCAGCCTGATAAGCACAGACCTTGTGGATTAATCCCAGCCCATTACAGAAGTTTGCAATTGCCTCTTCTCTGAAAATATGGTGTTTCTTTTGTTCCTTAGTCTAAATAAGGATTATTTATCTCCTTTCCTTTTACATTATATTTTCCAACTTATTTTAATAAACTTAGTGTAATATTGTTTGACATTCATTAATCAAAACCACTTCTGTAATACTTGCTTTGCAACAAGGTAATCCTGTATTTGCACACTGCATGCATAATTTTCTTTAGCCCTAACTAGTCAGTTACAGTACAGCTGTTACATCTATATGTGTTCTGGAAATATGTTCACTTTGCACAGTACATGCTGTTGAATATTATCACAAAGTTGTTTTTTCTACCATTAAGTAGTTCTAAATGTTAAATGTTTGGCAACTCTAAGGAATTTTCTGACCATTCTATTAGTTTAAGTGTAAATCAGACAAGACTATTCTGAAGATGTGCTAAAAGTAGTGAATGGATCACTTAGCACTGTAGTTATCTTATTTGTTTTAACTTTTTATTTCACTTATTTCCTTGAAAATTTATCTTTCTGGTAGGTTGGGCTTTGTTTCTTCAAAACGTTTTACCTTTTACTTAATCCGACTTACTTCATTTACTGAAAGTAGTTCAATATCTCATTGTTGCAAGGCCAGTCTTTATTTTTCTCTGCTAGACTAAATAATTGGTTGGATTTCTTCAAATCACAATAGAAAACTAAGTAACTGAGAAATATTTCCCTGTATGTAACAGGTAAACATCAAGAGTATTAATATAAGTTGTCATTATGTGAAATTGCAAAGTTTAGCTTTGGGGAATGTTACTGGTCCACTAGCTTCCAAATTTTCTTGTAAGGTAGTGAACAGTTTGCCTGGAGTTCAACTTCACATGAGAAGGAGTATGAAGTGTGTTCTTTGACTTCTTCAACATACATGCTATTGAGAGTAGAATATAATTCAGCTACAGTTCACTGGCTTTATTGGAACATGAAGGTAGGTACAATTTCCGACAAGGAGGCAGCTGGTGTTGGCTGTCAATGCAGTGTTCATAATTCTATGACTACACCAATTAGCCAGTATAGCATTTTTAAATTTCTTCTAGAATTCATCTGCATGCTTTCAAGAGTCATCGTTGAAGATAGGCATTTGAATATATTTTTAATTAGTGCCTGACTGAAACACTGACAAACAAAAGTGTGTTTGCATTCTTGTAATGTGTTACTTGAAGATCTGTTTATACAGTTTCTAATTGCAGTATCTGTTCGTGTAAAGCATCTGTAAATTTCCCTTCAAAAACTATACTTGATTAACACTGACTAAAGGTCTGGCATCAGAAAGCCAAATAGGGTTTAGCTTTTCATTAAGACAGTTGCAAGAACAGTACAAAGAAGCTTCCCACAGTGCCTGCCTGTATCATCTGGCTGTAGACCTGGTGCTCTTAATCCTTCACTTTGATAAATGCTAAAAGTCACCCGTCTCTGTATGCTTGACTCAAAATGATTGTATTAAGTTTAGCTGTATAAAACAGTGTTCATGTATTTATGACTGATGCTGGTTTAAATTCAGTTAAAATGAGAACTATGAACAGGGCAGACTGTGGGGAACGGTGCCTTAGCCTTGGAGGGGATCAGTGTTAAAGCTCCGACTGTGCTTTGTGCCTGATGTTAATTATTGATAGGCTATGGGACACTAGTGCAGGAAAAGCAGTGGAAAATGAAATAATAGCTAATCCTATGCTTCTCAAAAGGAAGGATTAGAAAATTTCCCTTGGACTGTAAGTTTAAAAGCATGTACCAAGATGATGACACCAAGCAGGGTGTTGCAGTTGATATGCCAGAGGGATGGATGACATCCAGAGTGACCTGGACAAGCTGGAGAATTATGGGCCCATGTGAACATCATTACGTTCAATAAGGCCTAGTGCAGCACTGGGGGAAGACATGCTAGAGAGTAGCCCTGTGGAAAAAGACCTGGGAATATTAGTGGATGAAAAGCTGGACATGAGCCACCAATGTGCAACTGCAGCCCAGAAGGCCAACTACGGCCTGGGCTGCATCAAAAGAAGTGTGGCCAGTAGATCAAGAGAGGTGATTCTGCCCCTCTCCTCTGTCCTGGAGAGACCTCACCTGAAGTAGTGGGTTCAGCTCTGGAGCCCCCAACACAAGAAGAATGTGCTTCTGTTGGAGGATGTCTAGAGGAGAGCCACAAAAATGATCAGAGGACTGGAGCACCTCTCTTACGAAGACAGGCTGAGGGAGTTGGGGTTGTTCAGCCTGGAGAAGACAAGGCTCTGGGGGGACCTTATAGTGGTCTTCCAATACCTGAAAGAGGCCTAAAAGAAGGATGGGGAAGAAGTGTTCATGAGGGCATGTAACAATAGGACAAGGGGTAATGGTTTTAAGGTAGAAAAAGATCGGTTTAGGTTGGACATTATGAAAAAGTTCTTTAATATGAAGGTAGTGGATCACTGGAACAGGTTGCCTGGAGAGTAGAAGCCCCGTCCCTGGAGACAATTCAAGGTCAGGCTTGATGGGGCCTTGAGCAATCTGGTCTAGTTGGAGTGGTGCCTGCTTACTGTAGGGGTGTTGGACTAAATGACCTTTTTAGATCCCTTCCAACCCAATACACATGATTCTATGTAACTTTGCATTTTTGCACTTCTGTCCTCTGGTATCCAGCACAATCTGGTTCGATTTCTTTGTGCTGGGTGGATGTTGGGAAGAAAGTGGGTAGTAGTTATCTGTAGTAATCTGGTTAAGAAAGCGAGTATTTGATCTGTAGTTATCTGGTTGCTAAAAAGCATCAGTTACAAACCTTTATCCATGGTTTTGCTAGTGCAGTACTAATATTTGTCAACTACTCTTCTGTGTTCTAACTAGCACAGGCTTATTGTGCCTTGGGGCAACTCATCAACCTGCTCTTTGTTTCCATTCCCGTACTTATACAGTAGAAGTAATACTCCCACTCTTTAAAATCAGTTTAGTTGGCTGACCCTTTGACGTGACAAAGAGTAACTGTTGTAGGCATTCATATGTGTTGTAGATATGCATACATATTGTGTTTCAGAAAATTATTTCAAAACTGAGCCACTAATCTCTAATTTAATCTAGGAATCTCCAGGTTGTTTTTCTTCTGTTGTACATCCACAACAGAAGACATCTGAGAAACAGAAAAAAACAGAGTTCATTCCTTGTTTTGTTTCACTGTTCAGCTGCTACTAACTTGCTGTATTATTTATGCCTTCTATGCATAATAACAGAGAGTAAAGTATTTCTACTACTGTGAAGTTTTGATTAAAACTTGTGATGGAGGCACAAAAAAACCCACAGGGTCTTATTAGGAATTAATATTTATTTCAAACAACACTATTTGGCCCTCCAATATATAAAAAATGATACCACAGATGTGGATGTCAGCCAGGAGTATTACTACACTACACCACAACTGCTTGAGAGTTCCTAAGCTTTTTTTTACTAGTCTTAAAATAGATAATTAACCTGGATAATAATAATGATGATGGTAATAATGATACTACTACTAATAATAATAATAGTAATAATAGTAATAATAATAATTCCACATGTGCACACTCAGACAAAAGGAAAAGCCTCAGGCACCTGGAATCAGTGGTCCCACAGGGAGAAGGCTCACTTCTAGATGTATCTAGAAGAAATACATCACTCACCAAAGATGAGGTCACTCAATCTCAAGAAGTTTCCTTTGGTGGCATCCTTTCTAAGGGGGAAGGCTTCCTGGCAGACTGACTACTCCAAGGGAAAACCCAACCTGCTTCCCAGCAGGGAACTCCATTTTTATAGACTAAGTCAGATCTGACCTGTGGTCATTCCTTTGTTATTCTACCTGTGTCAAGACACCCCATTAGCTGGGGACCCTCTTCATTGTCAGAGGGTTCCACTCCAGCAATCCCCAAATTGCCTGTGAAACACAGGTGCCACCTGTGCCACCCTGTCTGCTGGCAGTTCCACAGCCCAGCAGAGGCTAAGATGAGAAATCTGTCTCATCACCATCCAGTCTGAGTGTAGATTGATCAGTGGTTCTTTTGCCAAACTCAACTGTAACTGGAAATGTGAGGATTATAAAACCATTTCAATTACTGGGAGAGTCTTGAGTCTCAAAATGGTTACGAGAGAAGGCATAAAGTTTTCATGGAAAAAGTCAAGAATGAAAAAGCATTTGATCTAGATACTGATCTAGAGTCCTTAGTATTTCTTTGAAATACTGGGGAACTGTGGTTAAAAGATTTCTGGGAAAATGTGGAAGAATGTAACAGGGAACAGCAGAACAGGCTATTAGCAGTTATCCTTTCATTTTATACTTATTAAAAAGAGGATTAGATAATGTAACTAATTCCAAATATGAAGTCAAGGTAGAGCTGATGCATTTAAAATAGGAGTGGGGAGGGAGTCTCTTTAGAGACCTGCTGGTTAGGATTTTAATTTTGGTCATATCTCCAAGTCTTAGCTTCCCCATCCTGCTGCTTCTCCTCTTAAGACGCACTGCGTTGTAACCTCGCAACCAGCAAAGGCCAGGGCAGTAGGGCTGTTTCCTTCTTTTCACCTGCTGCCGAGTGTTGATTTCCTTGCAAATTTCACCAGAACATGCTGGCAGAAGAAGCATGACTCTAGAACAATGCCACAGCTTGGGACACTGAAAGGCAGCTTTAGCTATCCCTTCTTTAGCCCATACCTTAGGAGAAGATAATCTGCAAAAGTTTCCTCTCACCTGTATTCTGAGATCAGAAGATGAGCTGGTTTTTTGGCTGGAATAATGGCTCACATGAGCACGGGTGAAGGAATTCAACCTCTGAATACAAGATGAGATCGCTTGCTTGCACCTGTGCCTGAAAACTACGCTGTGGATAATATTGATCTTTAGGTTTTTGCTGATTCCTTTTAGAAAGCAGCATATTTACCTCACAGTAATTCATTACACTCACCAGAAAAGTGACTACTTCACTCAGTAATGTTTAGCAGCATGTTGCTATTCATTTGGAGGGGCAAAGACCAACAACAAAAAATAGCCCCCCTTCTGCCTCCTAACTGTAGTCAGGATATCCTTGTTAGCTCGTAAGGATAAATTCCTTTAACCACTTTTCCAAAGACAAAGATTCAGTTTTCCAGAGAGTGTTCAGAAAAATGCTGAAATGAAATTCCATCACTTAGAAAAATTAAAAAAAAAAAAAAAAAAGGGAAGAGGAACAGCGGATCCTCAAAATTGTAAACAGTGCTTTTACTTTGGAAGAAATGCTGGCCAACCAAGGGAGAACTTCTATTTTGCCCTATTCAAAATAGGGCTCTGATCTGGATATTCTGCAGTGCACTTCAGGAATATGCCTGTCTCTGTGATGGGAACTGTACCGTGCACCTTTAGCACCCCCCCACTGAAAAGCTCTGGTGAAGCAAAATATAGTAATAGGGGGTTTTGTTTTGTTTGGAAATTTCTTGAGCAGCTCTGAAAAAACTGAGACCAGTATAAGAAATGTAGCAGTCTGAGTGACACAAATTCTAAATTATGAAGTAGGAAAGCATTTGTCAGATGGTGGAAGTAATAATTGATATAAATTTTCTTTCCTCTACAGTCATTAAATACGTGTCTTATTTTAATTCCTCATTTGAGGAATTTCCTTTTTTATATTGTTCCTCTCTATTATATTTCACCTGCAATTTACTGGCTGAATCACTTCACTCTGAGAAAAAACTAGTGTTAATTTCAAAGCAGCTGTTACTACTTCAGGTATGCATGTGGCCTCATGCTGAAGGAGCACTGCAGCAGGACACAAACACCAGTTATTAGTTTGTTCTCTGCAAAGGCACTATCAGCATATGGGCTTAGATACTAGTTTCTGTAATTCTTGCAGCAAATCATATATGTGGTCATATCCATACACGTTCCCTGATTAGTAGTACATTGTCTTTTGCTTGTATAACTTGGCAAATATCGATTATTTTTGTCCTATGTCATATAATCTTCACTTCATGAACAACTTAAAACATAAAATACTGTGCAAATGTCTTGATGGATGTTTATACTTTCTTTGTCATCATAGCAGGCCCAGTGGCTGATCCTGAAGGATCAGGTAGAATTTTCTTATAGTGTACAGCAACTGGCTGCCACAGGCCTGTTTCCAGGCAACTAGACCCTGTGGTTGCTGGCTTCTTAGTGTCTGTATTGCTGGGGATTCATCCAGCTTAAGATGGGAAACATGATGAATTATGGATAGACAAAAGGTGAGTTTCTGGTTGTTTATCAAATACTTCATTATTATATTTTTGTTAGTGAATTACAATTTTTTTACATTGTTTTGGTTTTGCTTAAAAATTAACTATAGTTGGATTTTGTCAAGAAGCAATGTTCCTCTTCAACTAACTCAAAAGATGCATAAGCTCATATCTGTCTATATACACAAGTAGAAGTAGTTAGTTGGCTGGGATGAGAGGAAGTCTTAGAAAAAATTATCTTGGGCTAAGCAGCCTAATTCATGCTTCTGTAGCATTTCAGTACAAATCACAATGAGACTAATAAAATAATGAGAAACACTAACGTACTAAAATTATTTACTTGACTTTTTCAGCAGCAGAGGATGAAAGAGCCATTTTAAAGATTGTTCTCCATAGGCATTGTGACTTGTGATGGATAGGTCAAAAAAGGAAGAGAGACAAGAGAGTGTAGATCTGGATTAATATTATTAATGTTAATACAGCTCTTAAAATAAATATGGTACTAAGTTATTGTCCAAATTAAGGCAGCAAGAATGAAAATACCTAGGAAAAGCAAATTATGGACCTGGAACATAAAGGATTTTAGAAGTTCCCTACTGTTGTAGAAAGGCAGGAAGAGTGTGTGTGAAAACAGACACTACAATAGAAAGGAAATGCAAGTGGTCTTCTGTATTCAAAAAAACGGAATTTTGGACATAAGTTACATAGCACATCCCTAGAAGTACCTGGCTTTTCAGAGGCTGAACTATGTTGTTGAATTTTATTCCTGTTTTTCTGGATGAGCAGTGACAGGAAGTAACCACAAGACAGCAGTTGACATGCATTATAACAGTTTTCTAATAGAAGAACTGACCGAAATGTGTGAAGCCCTTAAATAGTATTTTGACATCTGATGAAAATCTGATCTCTTTAAAGACAGATATTTATATGATACATAACATTTCTGTGCTGTGATTCATATGCTGTAAGCCCCAATTGGTTGTGACCTTTATTAATATGAGAATTTTACTTTGAGAGAAGTTTATGATGGTCTTTGAATTTCTAGTAAAACTGTACCAGGAAGGAGGCATGTTTCTTGATCAGCTGTTGAACATGAGGAGTATTGGATGCAAGTAAATGAAAGAAATAATTTATTATTTTTTTTTAAAATAGAAAGCTAATGTTTTGTTTGGGATTTTTAGCCTATAATAGGTTTAGCAATGACTCATCAAGCTGAAATGTAGAAAATGGCACAGTTTGATCTATTTTTTGCATAAAATCAAAGAGAATATAAGGAAAGATTTTTGTTTGATTTGTATACTTTCCCTATCCCATGAGTCCAGTGAGATCACAGTTTAAATCAGGTCAGCATTTGGACAAAGCATTTGGATAGTTCATCAGTTTAAGACCAGTCTTGTCAGCTATTACATGGAAACCATGGTGTTGAGTTTCACATGCTTGTGAAAAAGTTGATTCATAGAATATCACAGAATGGTCTGAGTTGGAAGTGACATTAAAGATGATCAAGTTCCAACCACCTTGAATGGGCTGGGGTCACCTCCCACTAGACCAGGTTGCTCCAAGCCCCATCCAATCTGGCCTTGAACACTTTGAGGTATGGGGCATGTTGAAGTTCATCAGGGTCATTGCAACACAGTCAATGAACATGTTGGAGTGACCCAAGGTATACATTTCAGTAAGGAACAAAGTCTGAACAACCCCAAGCTGTATTGCTAAATACTGCATTTTAACATAACTCTAGAGCTTTCACTTAAAAATGCTGAGGTTCCCGCTGGAATCTCTATTTATATCTGGTAGCATTGATGTAATTTTAAAGCAACAGTTTGTTTCTTAAACCTTTAATATAATTTCTCAAAAGGCATTTCTAGATTCACTTTCTGAGAAAATGACTTGTTAGAAGGTTCTTAGAACTGACTGAGTGAATCTTCATAATACAAAATGGTGAACACACATATTCAAAGTTAGCCAGAGACATCTGTGTCCTCAACTCTTATTTAATAGCACAAACAGGGAGTGTACTGAAATCAGGGATTTCACTGGAGTCCTGGAAAATGGACAGTCCTCAAAATAACAACTGACTTTAGTGTGTCTTGTCTTTGGTAAATACCAGTCTGAAATCTTGATGGAAAATAAAGTCACATTTTTAATATAAAAACAACTTGACATTTTTCAGTATACTATTTAATGAGCATTGCTCTGAGCTATATTATAATGAAATTTGCTTAAAAGTAGAACAGGCTGGTGATTCTTGGCAGAACGAGGTGGCATATGGTAAACCAGTTGTGATTTATTGGCAAGTACACTCCGTTTTTGAAAGAGTGGCTTTCAGCACAGTGGACTTTTTCTCTTGATATTCAGGACTTTAAGGAAAAAAAAACCTGCTTAGCAGTATACATGGTTTACTTTAAAAGGTAAAACCTTTCAATAAGGGTAGATAGCACAAAAAACTTTTCTATTTTATTCTTTGGTTTACATGTAGCATTTGACTTTTTACTGGTTTTAACCCATTTCTCGTACTCAGTAGGTTAAAGGTAAGTGAGCTGTTTGAACTTGTAGAAGGTGGGATTTCTGGGGCAGAAAGACCCACTTCTTTCATTGTTTCTGTTCAGGAACTTATGTGTGGATTTCCTGCACTTGACAATATCCTGCAAAAACTGCTGCTGAAGTTATGATTGTCAGGACCATGTTATATGATTGCATCTATAGACTCAGTAAATGAGTACAGGAGTTACTTGGATTGTACAATATCCTGACACAATTCCAGTCTGACTTAGGGTAGATGTTTAACTATTGCTGGTGGTATAGTAAGTAGTAATATCTTCTCATTCCCCTTTCCAATGAGAAATTTCCTCTTGAGGGAGAGCCTGATCACAAGTGCTAATCTTCCTTCTCTAATGAGTGAGCAGTATGGTTCCTGCTGCCCTCAAACAGGACAGACTTCTTTGAGGCCATTCCTCTAAATCTGTGACAGAAGGCAAGAAGATGATGTAACCATGCTTAATAATCTTAGAAGAGTATACCCGTGTTATCAATTGTGACCAACATGTAGAGCTGCTTTTCAGGTTAAAATCTTAAAAGTACCTGACTGGCAGCTTTCCATTTTGTTTTTTTTCTCATCTTTACATGATAATTTTCACTGAATACAAAGCCTTAAAGTGTGTGTGCATATGTGTATATACATGTATACGGAGCTAAGAAATGGAGTAGTGAGGGTGCAAAATATGAAATGCAAAGTATTTCTGTTTATATTTTGTTCATAATATTTTAGACTTCAAATTGTGAATATTCTCCAGCTAAACATCATGAGTCTTGTGTGTATTTTTGCCTGATGCAACATGTGAGAAGAAACCAAAATATTTATTTTATTTTTTTAATGGAAGATTTTAGAAATACGTCATTTCTTCAGGATTTCCCATGGTATTCATTTAAATATGTGAAATAGGAAATTACTTGCTAAATGCCCTGCTTTGGGTCCTGTTTGGCATGGTTTGCTGTTTTGGTATTTTTTTTGTGTATGCATTCATAGGTGAAAATTCCTGCCAGTAGTCAAAGGAGGATTGTGGCACTGCCATTTTTTCTTGGTTGCTTGAAGAAAAAGCTGGATGTGACTTCTTGTGGTTGGGGTGTGCATGTCAGTTTTTAAATGTATGTATGCTTTAGGGACTGTTTTCTTCATCAAAATTCTGTGTTGTTATAACACATACAATCTGGAAAAAGGATTATATGAAGCTATTGGATTTTCTTCATAAAGGGTATGGCAAAGCTGAAATACCACAATACTATCAGAGGAGAGGTCTGTCACTAGTGGCACTTGTACCAGGTCACATGGGAAAGGGATAGAGCTACTGTACAGGAGAAGCAGCAATTATTTTCACAGATTGGTCAGATGTTAACCCATATTACAGATCTCTGGCTATGTCCCAGACTCACGGGCTCCTGAGTTATTAGCCTATTTTTTTAATGAAAGATTCTTGTTCTTGTGATTGCAGAGCATGAAATAGAGTGTTCTGAAGAGCAACTTAGAGGGCAAAGCTTCAGTGAGGCAAATGCCCTTTGAATTAGGGGCATGGCTACAAGCTGGGTCAATTATAATGGTCTGCAGGTGTGTGTAGAGAGGTGGGGTCTGACAAGTCAAACGAAGAGGTAGAGTCAAGTCTGAATTGTCCTTACTTGAACTGATTGCTGTTTAACGAATTAATAACTCCAGACCTTAGTGATGATGTAATAAAACAAGCTTTCAGTATGACACACACAGTCCAACCTGACTTTTTCCCAAAATTAAGAATGACTGGTCCTGATTTCATGGTAACTTGGTAACATACTGGGAAATACTAATTATTTTTTGTTTGGTTTTATGAATTATCTGGTAGCATATGAAATAAGCAGTTGTGGAGATTTGCTAAATACCTTTACTGCTACATTATTTCAGTCTATCTTTAGTGTTTCAATTATTCTCTGTTCTTTTAAAAAAATAAAACAATAGATTTTTACTCTAGAAATACTCAGTGTTTGTTCTGTTGTGTGTATGTGTCTGTATGTATGTTTATATATCTTGCTGATCTTCAAGCTGTGTAGATATAATGGAGAGGTGTTTGTGCCAAAAAGTCAATTACTAATTGCCTTATTTGGGATTTTTTACAAGAATGCTGCAGGAAGTGTCTCAATTTTTCTTTCTTTTTTTTTTTTTTTCCTCTTGAGTGTGGGCAGTGAGGTTTTCAATTAGTGGAATTTATAGGTTAGTTATGATTCATCTCCTGAAATCAGCTACATGAATTTGAATCATTAGTAGTGTTTTCCAATAAAATCCTATAAAATTCAGCTAATTGTTTGGCAAGGATATTGTATTTGTCTTCCAGATGCAGTTTTTCAGTATGGGCACATGTTAAAGATCCTAAATGTTAAAGTAAGGGATCAGTTAGGACTTCACTTCCACTGACATGTATTGTATACTGAATTGTATGGTTCTGCAAGTTAGATGATGATGATATTGTAGCAGAGATAGATAAAGAAGATGAAATTTTGTTGAAAGTTCAGAAGGCAATTCAGTGTGTAAGGTGTTTTTTTTTTAACTGTGGGACAGGTATTTTTTGATATAGTTTTTATGAGATTACATTATTTCACAGAATCACAATCACTTAGATTGGAAAAGACCTTCAAGATTGTTGAGTACAACCATTAACTCTACTCTACCAAGTCCAGCTCTAAGCCATATCCTCAAGTGCCACATCTAGATGACTTTTAAACACATCCAGGGATGGTGACTCAACCGCCTCCTTAGGCAGCATGTTCCAATGTCTGACAACCCCTTACAGTGAAAAAGTTCTTCATAATGTCTAGTCTAAACCTCCCTGGTGCAGCTTGAGGCCATTTCCTCTTGTTATATTACCAGTTACTTGTGAGAAGAGACCAGAACCTACCTCTTTACAACATCCTTTCAAGTAGTTGTAGAGAGCAGTGAGGTCTCCCCTCAGCCTCCTTTACTTCAGACTAAATAGCCCCAATTCCCTCAGCTGCTCCTTATAAGGCTTGTTCTCTAGACACTTCACCAGCTTTGTGGTCCTTCTTTGGACATGGTTGTTGTAGGACTCTGACCAACTGGAAGGGTCAGTATTCCTGCCCACTTCCTGTCATAATCTATAAAAGCCAGGAGAGCCAGAAGCCCATCTCTTCTCCCTTCCTGCTCCTTTCTCCCTGCCGGGGCTGCTGCTGATTCCTTTGGCTTCCCACGTGCTTGCTCCAGAATCCAACTGCATTGGGTGGTGTGAGGAGCCCTGGACCTCTCTCCTGGAGCAGCCCTGTGTGTCTCGTATCCCTGCGATCGAGATTGGTTTTGTATATATTTGTATATCAATACTTATCTGTTCTTCCCCCACATTTTACCAGTTTTCCTGTGTTATAGTAAAGTTGTTTCTAGTTTAAACTTCCAAAGTTTAAATTTCTCTTCCTTATTCCCCGTATATCCTCCCTTGGGAGGGTGGAGAGGGCATAATAGCAATTCTGTCCTCTGGTTTGTTGGGTTTTTTTGGATTCACGTAGTTCACATACTGGATACGCCACCAGTAAGCTGTTACTTGTGTGAAATTGAACAGTTTTATCAGATATTTTAGAATGTTGTTAAGACAAGCATATCGCTTAGCTGTTGAGTTAGAGCAACCTTTTAGCTATTCTAAGAGGTAAGTTTAGCTCTCAGGTCAAGGAAGGAATTTCATCCAAGCTTGCATGGATATTTAAACTTCCGAGTTTTCAAAGAAAAAAATATGAATTCTGTTTTTTTTTTCTCCTCCACTGTCTGTCTAGTTTTATTTTCCTTTGTGTTTGAAGACCTAAAATTAATTGTTTTGACCATTGCAAACACAACCAAACACTTCTCTGGGGAGATAGTGGAATTTGGCCCTTTCCCATTTTTTTTAGTTTATGTACTAATTTCTTGCTTATATGCTCATGCCATTGCATCTTACACTTATTTGAGTTACTGCTATGACCCATCAAGAAGAAACTAGGTCTAGATGTTTTTTTTGTGCTGCTGGCAAATACAGACATAACTATTTAATTTACAAAAGCTGGTGCTAGCTGTTCAGGACAAGAAAAGGTGGGGTGAAAGGTGCTGCTGACATATAAAAGTCATCACAGTAGAATTTGCTTATATTCCTTCTAGTTTTAGAACTTTTAAAATAACTGTTTATCTATAGGCTTTATCTGCCCACCTTAGGAAAGTGGCTCCCTTTTATGAAATAGTATTTTTATTTTGAATGAATTAGATTCTAACCTTCACACAATAAATACTGATTTCAGAGGTATGAGTATAAATAGCACGTAACTTTTATTACTATGTACGCAGTAGTTGTTGGTTACAAAGCCTCTGGATTTTAAGAAATTATAAGGGATTAGTAGGGTTTGATGTTACACCTCTCTTCTCCTAAGCCTGATTCAAAGGATGAGAATACATATATATATTATGAAGGCTTGCATACACGTGTAATTGTAGTAAAATTAACCCAAATAGTTTCAATTCATGGGCTAGGAAAAATAATTTCGCTGAAGAGCTTAGAGTCCTCTTAGGACCTCTCTTCTGTCAGTTGGTATTTGGACAGTACTTAGAGTCTTTAGAGCTTAACACTAATAGATAGTTACTGAAACAGCAGAGAGCTACATATTAAAAGTTGCAGTATCCATAATGGAGTTCAGTTTGTCGTGACAGAGCCAGGCACATGGTATGCCACCTCCAGTTCTAGTCTTAGGAAATTGTACCCAAAGTTAAAATAGATCGAGTGGAATCATCAGCATTTTTTGTTTAGATTTACTTTGTGGAAAAAGACCTTTACAGGATCTATAAAAGAAACTGTGTGACTAAAAGAAATAATGCTTCTTCTACCTTGGCTGCTAAAAGCTCTATCCTTGATGTCCATAAAGCCTTCTGCAGTTTTTTAGATGTAAAACAGTAATGAACACATGCTTTGAGATGGCTTCAGTATAGCTTTGATTATTCAGTATTACAATTCTCAATTACGTGTATTAGTCCTAAACTTAATTATTGCTGCCCAACAAACAAATCACGGACATCCTGACTTTTACAGTCTGGGCAAGGATGAATAATCACTTTTGAAGAGCTGTGAAGTATAGCCATGCTAGCAGGAGCTGCCTGATTTTTGTGTCTTCAAGGGAATATGGTAAAAAGTCTCTCGCAAATGATAATGACGAAGAAAAAAAGCAAAAGCCTCCTGAGAATTACTGCATCTGGACTTTTAATATGCTGAAATAAAGCTCTGAAGGAAATGTAAAAAGAAAAGAAGCCTGCCTTCAATATAGTAGTGGACTCTAAATGAGATTTAATTACCTAAGAGCAGCATATAGAGCTGTGGACATTGTCTACCTAGACTTTGGTAAGGCCTTTGACACCGTCTCCCACAACATTCTCCTGGAGAAGCTGGTGAAACATGGCATAGACAAGTACACTCTTCACTGGGTAAAAAACTCGCTGAACAGTCGTGCCCAGAGAGTTGTGGTAAACAGGGTCAAATCTAGTTGGTGGCCGGTCATCAGTGGTGTCCCTCAGGGCCCAGTTTTGGGGCCAGTCTTGTTCAATATCTTTATCAATGATCTGGATAAGAGGATTGAGTGCAGCCTGAGTAAGTTTGCAGGTGACACCAAATTGAGTGGGAGCGTTGATCTGGGTAGTAGCGTAGGAAGGCACCGCAGTGGGACCTGGACAGGCTGGATTGATGGGCCAAGGCCCATATGAGATTCGATAAGGCCAAGTGCTGGGTCCTGCATTTCGGTCACAACAACCCTAGGCAACACTAAAGGCTTGGGGAAGCATGTCTGCAAAGCTGCCCACCAGAAAGTGATTTTGGGGTGCTGGTTGACAGCTGGATGAACATGAGCCAGCAGTGTGCCCAGGTGGCCAAGAAGGCGAACAGCATCCTGGCCTGTATCAGGAATAGTGTAGCCAGCAGGAGTAGGGAAGCGATCATGTCCCTGTACTCGGCACTGGTGAAGCTCAAGTACTGTGTTCAGTTCTGGGCCCCTCACTATAAGGACATGGAGGTGCTGCAGCATGTCCAGAGGAGAGCTACCAAGCTGGTGAAGGGTCTAGAGAATAAGTCGTACGATGAACAGCCTGGGAGAACTGGAGATGTTTAGTTTGAAGAAGAGGAGGCTGAGGGGAGACCTCGTTGCCCCCTACAACTACCTGAAAGGAGGTTATAAGGAGGTGGGTGTTGGCCTCTTCTCCCAAAGTGAATAATGACAGGACCAGAGGAAATGGCCTGAAGTGGTGGCAGGAGAGTATAGATTAGGTATTAGGAAGAACTTATATATTGAAAGAATGGTCAGGCACTGGAACATCCTGACCAGGGAGGTGGTTGAGTCACCGTTCTTGGAGGTATTCAAGAAACATGAATGAAAGATGTGGCACTTCAAGGCATGTTTTAGTGGCTGAGATTATGGTTTGTGGGGTGGGGCTTTTTTTGGTTTTGTTTTGTTGGGGTCTTTTTTGTTTGTTATGTGTTTTATTTGTTTGGGGGTTTTGTTTTGTGTTGACTGTTAGACTCAGTGATCTTAGAGATCCTTTCCAACCATGACAATTCTGTGATTCTGTAATAAAAGCAATTTTGAGATGTGTTGGTGGTAGAAGAGGCTGATAATCTTTGTCATGGCTCTAGACATAAAATACTGACAGTTTAGTGCTTTTCAGATCTCTTTTATCCATAAATGTTTTAATATATAGGAAAGATGCTGTACGTGATTCTCCTATAGGTTTTGAGACAGGTTGCTATTTGTGGACCTGGTCAGAAGTTGATATAATTCAGATAATTATATTCTTCTCCAGTAGGATATCTTAACTTGGCAGGGTTCTCCAAAACATTGTGTTACGCTACAAAAGCATTATATCCAAGCTGGGTGATACTCAAAATTTATTTAAAACCTGCCTACACTCAGTACTGGGGATTCTGCTGTGTCAGCACTATATGTTACAACATGATTTGGATGAGTTGATTGCACTGCTGATTTACATGGAGTATTTGGGATTAATTTGCCAGTGTAACTTGGCAAAAAAATATAAATCTCTAGCTTTTTTGAATATAATTCTTCACTAATCTCTGCCAATGGAGTAAGACAGGCTTTTCCAATGAAATTTTTTTTAATGCCTAGTACTCATAAGCATAGAGGGCAATTCTTCGCAGCTTCTTTGTTTTATATAGGTTGTCACAAGTGAATTACAGAGCTTTCATCAATATAGTATGTTGGATCTTTTGTCTGATTTAGCTGTAGAACATACAGAGGTATTTTAGTTGTGTTTTCAAGAGTGAAATAATACTTTTGATTAAATGCAACAAACTTAAGTACTGTATCTGTAAATTAATACAGAACTAATTTATAATAAAAAATTCCTTAGAAGTAATGAAGGCTTTAACTCACAAGTAGTTAATGAGCATAAGTGTCTTTCATTCTTCAGAAGGAACCTTTAAAGTTGGCTGAAATGGTAGCTTTGTAATGTTGGATGTTTGGAATTTTAGCCTTAGAGTTAGTGTTGCTATCCATTTGTTACACTGAAAATGAAAGTGTAAAAACTTCTTGAGGGAGCTTTTTGAATCTGTTAGGAAGGCATACTGATACAAACATACTTGACTAAGTCCATTCACTACCTAAACATAATGAGACCCCACTTAGAGTAGTACATTCAGTTCTGCCATCCCTAGCACAAGAAAAACGTGGTGAGAGCTGTCTGGGGAGACGTTACAGCAGCATTTCACTATATAAAGGAGACTTACAAGATGAAGAGTACCTTTTTATCAGTGCCTGTAGTGATGGGACAAGTGACAACATTTTTAAACTGAAGGACAGTAGATTTAGACATAAGGAAGAAATTGTTTATGTTTAGGGTGTTGAGGCACTGGAAGAAGTTGACTAGAGAATACATGGATGCCCTATTATTAGAAGTGTGAAAGATCAGGCTGGATGGGGCTTTGAGCAACCTAATCTCATGGAAGATGTACCTGCCTGTGGCAGGGAGTCTGGACTGTATCTTTAAAGGTCCCTTCCAACCCAAACCATACTATGATTTTCAGAAAGGATTAGGCAGCAAGAATGATGATGTCAAGATGCGCACTACTAATTGGTATAACCCTTTTTAAAAAAAGTTTGCCTTGCTTCCCTCTCCCACCTCCTCATACCCTCTCCCACCTCCTTATACCCTCTCCCACCTCCTTATATCCCTGCTAGACATTGTTCCTGTATTTCTTGGGTTGCCACTAAGTACTCTGCTTAGTACTTGGCACTTGATTTTTTACATACAGAATCGCCTTCTCAGGCAGACTTGGTCATTGCTTTCATCTCACTTTGCAGACTATGCTCTTTATACAGCCTCATTAAAACTGAGTTACTTTTAAATAGTTATGTTTTGTTTGTTTCTGTTACCTTTATGGAAATTAACGAGTCTGAGTATCAAGCTGTAAGTTTATCCTCAAAGAAAACAGACACTTGAATAACTTTTTAGCTAAATGAGGGATCAGAGATTACTCATTTGTCAAGTTTAAATTGGAAGATGATTAAATCCACAGGTGAGGGCAAAAATGAGTATCCTTAGAACTGAATTTAATGATCAGCAGCATGATGGACAAACTTTGACTTTTCTCATTATTTTTCTGAAATATTATTTTATTGAAATTGTAGGGCTTTCAAGATAAAGTCTTTAACAGTTTGTTAATCTCTAACAGTGAGCATCTCTCTCACCTTTGTTCCCTTTGTGCCACTTGCAGTTTGCTTCTTTGGTTGATGTTCTTACAGGAGAATCATGCAGTTGTTTTATAAGTAGCTAAAGAAAGGGAAAGAGTTTCTCAAGGTAATAGGTTTGTACTCACATCTGTAAAAATCGTGGTTACTTTGGAGACCAGCAGCTGACATAGCAGGTTAGTATGTGTTGCTGGGAGATTTCTTTTCTCAGGTCAGTTCTAAGCTTTCCTGTTTATTTCAGTAATTTTGTGTCTTTTCATGCTTTTATGATTCCTGACTGTATAAGAAACCTCTGTTGTGTCTTGGCATATTTGCACGTCAGAAGAGAGTGTAGAAGGGAGGTTCTCTAACTAGTTACAACTGAGCCACCTCAAGCACCAAAGGCTTCTAGCTAAGACAGCATGGATCTCTGCATGATTAATTTACTCCTACCCTCATAAGCTTTGCAATGCTTTAGTCAGGCTTGTCAGCAAGATGATTTGTTTCTTCCTTTTGTAGTATCTGGGGCTTACAGTGCTGTCTTTGTTATAGCAAGATGTGTCATATAAATAAAAACAAAAAGGAAGCAAAATAGAAAGTTCAAGTTTGAGGAACTGACCTATTCTGGAGCTGTAATGATACATCTGTCTGAAATTTGGTGGTGAGAGCAAAAGAGTCATGTAGTTTCTAAATGGACAATGCTGTCCTACACTGGTTTCTGTAAGACCAACAAGCTGGTGTGATCAGCTTTTGTCATAACTTGAAGTTCTCTTTCTGCACACATGGCCATGTAATCTTCAAGGAAACATGTTTTTATTAAAACTTAAGGTTTCTAGTGTCTAATATGAAGTATTGTTATCTATAGAAGGATTGTTAGGTTACAAACAGCTTCTCAGCCAAACTGGGAAAAGTGCAAGTAGCTTCTTTACAAGAAGTTTCATTTTTACAAACTTAGGGATGCATAATAATTCATCTTCAAATGAAATTGTGAGATTCTTGTTCATTATTACTTCTTAAGGAATTCTAACAGCATAAGCAGAGGAACAAAAGTTCAGGGTATATAATGTTCCACAAATATCTTTCCAAGTTCTGAATTCTGGAGACTCCAAGAAATCCTCAAGCTAAAATCCTGTTTTAGGTTAAGTTAGACACTAGGTAAGTACTTATAGTTTGGTCAGATGCTCCTCTACTCTGTGTGTGTGAAAGGAATTAATTCTTTCTGTGTCTGCTTTTTTATTTCACTAAGCAATAGATGTTTGAGGAGACATGCATTGAGCAAACCAGAAAGAAATGCAGTGAGTTGTAGTTTTCTTTGATATTTGATTATTGGGAGCTACATTTCTAGCACTCAGTACCTTTTGTGATGTAACTTTAGTGTTTTGTGTAGTCAAAATTCAAACCCAGTTTACATTCTCCTGTGGTGTATGGCAAGAGTATCCTTTCAAGTGTTAGGAGTTTAAGGAGATAAAGCTATTAATTTTTAGGTTTCTACAGGTGGTGGAGAAAGAAAAGTATGAACATACTGGAGAATAGAGATTGTAAAATAGATCCAGGCATGGATGATTCCTCTTGAGTTGACCATTAATGAGGCATGCTTGCACAAGTACCTCAGGTAGAAGCTGAGTATTCTGAATTGTCACTATAAACATCTGTAATGAGTTCTGAAGCCTTACAGCATCTGGAAATCACTCTTACACAGCTGGCTTTGACAGAAAGGTTTTCTGAGTCATTGCAGAATTAAATTATTTTAGGGTCTTGAACTAAATGTGTTAATTTTCTCTTTTGAAACACTTCATTCTGGATTGTAAGCCTGTTTATAAATTAACTTGAGTGATCTCTTTTTGGTGGGTATTTTTATTTCTTATTAAATACGCAAAGGCATGCAGAAATTTAGCAAAGTGAATGTCTCTATTCATTAAAGCTTTTTAAGAACATTAAATATGTAGCAATTTTCCTCAGCTAGTCAGTGCCAGTGAATAATGGCTGTTCTCTAATTTTCTAATACATATAGTTGCATTAGTTGTTTATAGTTGTATAGTATTTAGAAGTACGATTTAGGAGCTTTCAGAGAGACATGCATAAGCTGACTCCTCTTTACTAGCCCTGGAAAACTAGCTCTTAACAGTGGAAATTGTGGAGCACGTGGAATGCTGTAAAGTTGTGCTAAATCAGCTTTTCTTATATGACTGTTCCTCTGTGAGATTCCTTAGGTCTGGTTCTGGTTTCACAACTGTGTGATTCAGTTGAGTTCAGAAAATTAATTCCTAATTTTTCATTTCTCTAAGTCATACCTCAGAGAAACCTTTCATGGCACAAGAAGAACTTGCCAGAAAAGAACACTCTTTTAGAATCCTGCACAGCAATTGCAGTTGAATAAAAACGTAAAATATTTTCAACAGACTTCTGAAAGGCAAATGGTTGACTGGATATTGTGGCTGATAGTGTCAGCTGGAGTCTTTGCTGGAATTAATGAAAGGGAAAGCAGGAAAGAGACTAAATGCCTCTCAGGTGTCTTGTGGATTCCTGCATTTTAGATTTCAGAGAGTAACTTCAGATAAACAGTAAAGTAGGCTGTGGATCACAGCCTTTTTTTTTTTTTTTTTTTTTCCTTCTTGCAGAGCAGTAGTAAAGGGCATTTTTCTGCTTCTCAATAGTATCAATATAGAAGCAAGACAAAAGACTGATATTTCTGTGAAAGTGACACCTGTTTCATGTGTTTTGATAATTTTGTATAGAAAGAATGGCTATTCATTTTGTGCAGTATTAATGTGATGTAGGGGTGTGACTTACCTCTATTTTGTACCCATTGTCAAAGCCTATGTTGGAATTTTCGTACAAACAGAATAAACAGCAATTTTGTAGAATAAGGGCTTAGGAGTGACAGAAGTATATAATTCATGATCTAGAGAAGAAAACTGAGCAGAACTGCTTATTTCTTGACTAGATACTTCACACATCACAACCTGGACAAATTCTTATTGGGAGCTGCACCATTCAAAAGCTGTTGTGATATACTTACATAATAAATGGAGGAATACAGATTGTATATCCCTTTCCTTGTATGTGTTTTCTGGATTCTGGCATAGTTGAACATTTTACTTGCACATGAGTTGTGAGCATCTTGTTAATTCTGGTAGGTTCTTTCCTGATGTGCTGGTTCATGTATCTACTTCACTTTTTTTCTTGTTATTTTGAACACAGCCCAATAATTAGCCTCACTTACGGATTATTTATTCCTAGTTTTTTACTACTAAGACCTTAATATTTTTTCTACTTAAGAAAAATGATGACCCAAATATGAACTTTGCAATAGAAAGTGTGTTTCCTTTCAGTGAAGAGACTTAAAGTTGTATAGTTGCAAAAAAACTTATGAACGAAAGTAAATAAAATTGCTTCAGGTTGCTGTGTAAAGATGAAATCCTGAAAAGTCCCTGAACTAAGAGAAACCGCTTTCTTGATGCTTAAATATAAACCAATTGATTTAACACAGATAATATTTTAAGGTAGTGGAAACTAAACTGGGAGGTTTGAGAATTAAAAGTATACTAACTTCATGGAAAACCTGTGGACCCAATTTCTTGTTGTAAGACAAAGCATGTGGGAAGGACATGAAAGCAGTGTAAAATTGGCTGACTGGTTGCAGTTATTTTCCTTCCCTTCTACTTACTCTACAAAAATTGAAGTGTTTTTTAGGGTGATAAAATACTAATAACTTGGTGTATTCTTATATACGACACCTACCTAGACGTAGCAACCATGCCACAACATTCCAGGACTGAAAGTGCTTGATTGAATTCAAACTGTGCTTCACAGACTAATGATTAGAAATCCTGTCAAGCAGCATTTTTAATATACTTATCAAAATAAAGCTGTGAGGCCAAGATAACTCCTCCATTTCCTGCTGGAACTAAAGTGAGGGAAAACTTCCTAAAGTTGTGCTAGTTGTTCTTAAAGTGTTGTGCAGCTTCTCCAGCCCAGTGCTAGAGGTGCAGTTTCCTTCTGAATTTGTTTTAACTAGTTGGAATTCATCCAGCCTCTAACTGTATGTTTAAAGAAGCTGTGTGTGAGCAGGAAACTCCTGATGTATCTTTAATACTTGTGTAAGAAATAGTGATTATTGAGTGTACTGTATTACATTCCTTTAATTGAACAAGATCTCCTTGGAACAACATTAAATTGTATTGCATGCTAAAAAAAAATCCCAAAACTAAATACCACTTTAACTGTACAGAAATAATGAACTAGAATAGCACATAAGATTTCACCACAGGGGCATGTTTTACCCTGGAATATAGTTGTTTTCTAATAAGGACCTTTCAGTCTTTCTAAGATTCAGTGAACAATCTGTATCAGAGTAAATTTTTTTTTTTTTGTCTGGGCATTCCAGTGCTTTCACAAAGAATTTTAGTATGTCTTTTACAGTTATGGAAATATATTCTCTGGTAGACATAAAGGCTTGTTTGTGTAAAACCTACACATTCTCTTAAAACTATATCAAACAGACATAATGTGCTTGTGGGAGCTCGTGTATCCAAAGTCTGGCACTGTGAGTATTCCTGTATATGCAAGTGGGTGTGTATGGATGGCTAAAACAAACTAGGAAGAGATGACCCTGCAAGTTTGGGCTTCAGACATGTAAGTTGAGCGTCAGAGTTTCTATGGGAGCGATACGTTTCTGTTTCACTTCCATTTTGAAGTAATCCTGTCAATGTCTTTTTTTAAGACTGTAATTTTGGTTTATTTTTCTTATTATTACTTTTTTTAATACTTCTGTATTTGCTTCTGGTAGCATCTAGGTAAATTGTCTGTGATAATGAAGAATATATGAATAGTCTGTCTATAACATTATTTAGCAGGGAGGACAGGGTCAGAAAACACCATTTTTAAACTCTTAATATATTACATGTTCTGAAATGAGCCAAATCCTTTTAACAATTGGGTAGAAGTGTGAGTATGTTGTTTCAGGAGCTTACATAATTATCTCTTTCAGGGTTTCACAATGAAGATTTTTGAAGGGAAAAATATATTCAAAGTTTTTTTGGTCAAATTAAACCTCCATTTCCTAGAACAGCAGACCTTAAACTGCCCGTGAGTGGGTCTCACTAAGTTTCTTTTATCAGAGAGAAGTCAATTTTCCTCCCCACAATTTTCATATGCATCTGCTTTTAATGAGTATTTTTAACAGATGGGGAAAGAAATGCCATTTTCCGATGCATAATGTGGTATATAATGTTGCACACAGACCTTTAAATTGTCATTAAAGATTTATCTCTGATCACTGCAGTAAAATACCACCTTATTTACAATCAAATGAAAAACTCTTATTTGTCAGACTCTTCCAGCCAAGTATTTTAAATGTCACAAATCAGTTGTTTGCTTCCAATTCAAGGGCTGTCTGATTTAGTATCTTATCGTTTGCAGAGGGAAGCAGGGGGCATGGATGATAACATGAAGAAATGAAGCAATGTTCAGGTCCTGGAAGTACTTCAGTCTTCAGTCTTTTAGTGGACTAAAAGCCAGAATAATTTATGACATTTGGAGGCAAACTTTTTAAAATTAAAAAACCCTCCCAAAAACAATATAGTATGGTATTTTGAAAGTCATTGCTTTGTTCTCCATTAAGTTACGTATTTCAACTGAGTAAATCAACAAGACCTTAGATATTCTAACATGCAAACAGTCCGGAATGGCATATTATGTTCTTACTGGTCATAAACTGAGTAAACAAGTGAGAAATCCTTTTCAAATAGTGCTTTTCTGGGTTACTGGGTGACAAACTGAATTACGCTGTCTGTTCCCCAACAGAAGCATAAAATTCATCATTGATGTTGCAAGTTTGACATCTTTTTTCAGAATAGCAAGACTTGAGCTTTCTGACCTTGCTTTCAGTTATTTTATTTTAGTGACTTTATTTGAAGACAGGAACAAATAATTTTACAATTAAAACTGCATAAACCTTTGATGAGGTGACTGCCTCGAAGCACAAATGGAAAAGAAAGTTTCTGGAAAGTAGCTGATCATACTTATGCTAGGAATATCTTTTAATAACTTTTTTTGCATTGAGGCTAAATCTTCCAATCAGGATTTTCTAACTCTGGCAATGATGCTTTCTTTAAATGGTCTGTTTAGCTTGAGAATCATCCAGTACAGTAGCTATTCAACCCACTTATATTCTTTAGTGCTTTGTATCTGGTAAGGATGTCAGCAAAAAAACCCCTTTGTAGTAGACTTAAGTTATTTGAAAGCGTA
Source organism: Chaetura pelagica (assembly GCF_000747805.2). Classification (NCBI taxonomy): domain Eukaryota; kingdom Metazoa; phylum Chordata; class Aves; order Apodiformes; family Apodidae; genus Chaetura; species Chaetura pelagica. The sequence goes on from NW_009954544.1 coordinate 610,477, forward strand.
TAAGGTAATTAGCTGTAAAATAGCATAATGAGAATATTATGGATCATTCATTATTGAGGTGATGACAGTAACCAGATAGAAATTATATACTTGGAAAAAATAACCACTTTGTAAAGGAACTTGCACATGGTTATCCTTAACTCAGGTTGCTGCACATCTGGCTCTTTTTACTTGGGAGCGGTCAGCAAAGTGCCTCCTGTGGGCAGGCACACCAATGCAGAGTGACTCCAATGCATTACAAGTGTCACTAAGAGTGTGTGTCTGTATACTCGTGCTTATATATGGAGACGCATAAAATATATAACAAATTGTTAAATGATGTTGCCTGACTCTGTTGCCTGTCTCTGAGCTTGCAGTAGCTGAATAGTGGGAAAAGGGTTATATGAGAGAAAGCTGCAGTATAATTTGCAAGGTAAGTCACCCCCTTTTCCTGGCCATTTCTACTCCTCTGAGTAGGAAACACTTTGTCAAGCCTGTGCTTGACACTCTGGGACTCTAGTGTTCTGCACGTCAAAAGAGCATGTCAAGATAGTTTACAGGTGCAGGAGAGTCCCAAAATGTTTGTTACTTATGTCAAAATAAATGATTGTCAGAATGCTAGAAAACAGGTAACTGGAAGGCTGCATGTAAAGCTTTTCTTGAAAAGCAGATTCAGGAATTGTTCACCCGTGTGTAAATCTTACCTAAAATTATTCAGAGTTTGAATTAGATGGAGTTTAACAGCTTTGATTTTTGGGTTAAGGGAGATAGTTAGCTACTTGGAAAGATAGCTGTGACAAGTCTGTTTTTTTGTTGATTACTTCTTTTAATATAAGAAACCCCACACATAAAAATACCCCAAAACCCCACAAAACAAAATACAACAAAAATCCCTTCTAACTTATAGAAGTTAACAAAATTGTTCTCCTTTAACTTGAAGTAGGGTGTACATAGCCATCATATTGGTGAACCTTAGCTAGCACTGAGCTTGCTGGTCCTCATCCAGTGTTATGTACATGTTAACAGGAGTATTTATGTATTAAGTGCTTGGCTGGAACTGAGCCACAATATGCCTTGCACAATGTAGAATGGTGTCTGAAATTACTGCTGTATGACAACTGTTCCTGGTGAGAATGGAGGGTTCTGTTAGTGGTGTGCTTCTCTCAGGAGGGCTACTTAGAAGCTGAGGAGAAGAGAATGGAAATTATAAAAGGCAAACCAGAGCAGGATATATTCAGCACTAGGATGTTGCCTCTATTGTGGTTTACCAGCTCTTCCACATACTGCTCGTGGAGAAATAATGGCTCTAATGCCAAGCATGATACAGTTTTTTGGGGAGGCCTGCTGAAATCCTTTCATGTCTATCACATAACCTGAAGTCTGCCATTGACACAGTTGTTCAGAGCTATTCACAATAACAAGAATGATGATATGAACTCTTGCACAAAATCAAGTAGTTACCAACTAAAAAGCATATCTAGCTAAGTGAAGATGATGTATCAGACTAAATGTTGACCTAGAGTTTCTACAGATTTGCAATTATTACTTGATATGCAATAAAATATTTTTAATATTAAAAAGTTAATTGTAGGAAAACAGTCTGCAATAATCCACATAGTTGCCATATTAAGCATACACATACAACAGTTAATTTACCAACATCAAAAGTTCATAAAAATAATGAAATGAAATAAAATAAACCCTAAGGACTAGAATCTGAAATTTAGCAAGCAAGAACATACTTTGTGTCTGAGAGGTTGAGGTCAAACTCTGCAAGCAATGTATAATGAAAATTGGGGGGTTTTTTTCTAATAATGGCAATGTATTTTTTAACTTGATTTTATATGCTCAATAAGCTGCAGACAAGTCTTCCTGATGGCTTTGCAAAAACTATAAGGGAGCCAAGCACGTAAGTACAGGAAAAATTATATTGCCTTAGAAAAATGAAACTGCAGCATCATGCCAAGGCATGGGTTCTTTTGTAAAATGGTATAAAAAATGCTGTTCTGAGAAGCAAAATGATCATAACTGTGTCTGACTCCTATAAAAAAATTGTGCTCAGAAGCCCTTCTAACACAAAAGATCTGATTACTTTTTAAAGCCATATGACATGACCTGCTTATGCTTAATATTTAATTTTAGAGGTGCAAACCCCACTTTTATAAACTTTCTCTATTGGAAAAAAGTTTGGATTTATTTTCTGGAGTTTGACAGTAGGTTGTTTTTGTGGTTTTGATTGAAGTTATTCAAGATAATAGACAGTGGATTATGGCTGCTAACTGGGAAGAGGAATTTTATCTCCAGAAATGATTAGAAAATTAGGGAAAGCTTGTTAAGAGAGCAGCTGAGCAACAGGAGTGGAAGATATGGTTGAGTTGCTACCTGGTTTTTGTGTTATAAAAATCTGTAGAGCCCACATGGTCCAGCATGTGAAGTACTACATATCTGTAGTTTCAGAAGCAATCAAAGCACAAGCCACTAAATTTTATCACAAAATGTATATAATGTATTGCTGCTGTACCAACCATATAAAAATTGTACTTCCATTCCAGACAGTGTTGTTCAGCACAATACATTGAACTTCATTTTTATGTGCTCTGAGGAAACAAACAATTTCTAATTAAGGTATGCATCTCAAAAAATAGGAAATAATAACATGGGAAAGGAAAAAGATAACTGCATTGGAAGTCAGCCAGCATGTTGTACTAACTTTACTCAGTTTTCTGCTTGTGTAGAAAAGAGATTTACAAACTATGTATTCTCATAAGCAAATGTGAAATTCCTATTTATTTTTAACCAAAAAAAAAAAGGGGGTGGGGAGGGGCCTGTCAGGTTTACTAAGTACTATGTAGCTGTGGGACTCTTCTTCAAACTGATATTCATAAGGCCCCTTGGTACAAGCATTATTGTAGTTCTCACTGCTGCTACTTTGTTATTCTTCTATGAATGAGATTCTGCATACCTGAGAAGCAGGCTAAACTGATTGCATTAAATATTCTTTTATATTTAGGAATCAGACAGCATTAGTGTTTTCACTCCCTTAAACAAAAATACAACTCCGAATACACTCACTGTTCAGAATAGTTTTCAAACCTAAAATACTCCGGGGAAAATTTTAATAGAGGATCAATGTTCATTACAGAGTTGGATACAGGTTATTACTCTTTAAATAGACAGGTTTGAATTGTCTCTTCCTGTAATTAAGTGACAGTTAAAAATAGTAATACTTGCAAAGATAAGTGTATAACTCTAACTATTGTGAATTTTTATTTTTGTTTTTTTTGTTAGGAAAAGAGAATAATGAACAGGTGAAGTTTGTTCACATGTACTGGAGAATGGCTGAGAACCAGAAGTTAGATCAGTGACTCTTACTGTGTCTTAATTTAAATGTTACTTAACATGCACAAGAACAAGGCTATCTGCTGTGGATTTGGTGGGGGGTTTTTTGTGGTTTTGTTGTTGTTGTTGGTTTTTATTATCCAGTCTCATGATCTGATTGTGCTGTTTGTAAGGGAGTCTTCAAGAAAATTTCTCACTCCAAAATTCTTGGAGAAATTTGGAGTACTGGTATATTTTTATTTGCAGTGAGCAGCTCAAAAAAAATAAAAATAAAAATAAAAAATTTGCAGTCAGCTCTGTAACCTGTGGATACACACTTTTGCAAGTGTAAGCCAGCATGTATATGGTCTGTTCAGGACTTCATAAGTGTTTTTATTTGTGCACAGTGAAGGGGTTACATAATGTAAGAAATCTCATTTATGGGTGTATTTTACTTGAAAATTATGTAGCCAATGGTGTCTTTGGCTATTTTCCCGTCCCTTCATCCTTATGTTTTTCAACATTAAATACTGAACTGATGAAAATACTTGCTCTTAAAGAGTTTTAACCTAATACGGCCATTTAATCTTGGGGTGTTTTCCCTCATGTACCTGAGTTATTTGGAGTCGTATGATTTCATGTTTCTTCTTTACTATGCTGCCCTGATTTAAACAGGAAGGATTAACCACAAACCAGAAGGCAGAATTGCTCCCTACCCTCCCAAAGGAAGACAGAAGGGGAGTAAGGAAGAGAGACTTAAGGATTGGAAATTGAAACTGGAACAAATTTACTGTAACACAGAAAAAGGGAGTACCACGTGGGGGAAAGAACAGATATATACACTTATATACATATATATACAAAACTGATCTCAGTGATCACAGGAATAGGTGGGTTAGAGTCCCTTGCATCAAGGCTGCTTCAGGAGAGGGGTCCACACCTCCTCACAGTATTCAATGCAGTTGGATTCTGGAGAGCACAGGGCAAACTAAAGACTCTGAGCAGGAACAGCCAAAAGGAAGGTAAGGAGCTGAGCCTCCAGTTCCCCTGGTTTTATAGAGCATGGCAGAAAGTGGGGGGAATAGTGACCCCTCCCTGTTCCAACACTCCCAGGTGTTTCAGGGTCCTAAGTACCCTCTGTCTACTTCCTTTTCCAGGTGCCACACCATGCCAGGGTCACTTAAACCATAACACTATGCAAAATATGTTTTGAGCACTTAGTTAACAGAGGAGAATGTCCTAAAGACTCAGAAAGTTTGAAATAAAGATGAACAAGAATATACATATGCTTATTTTAGGTGTGAGCTTTTTCAGACTGTTTTGGGCAGTATGGCAAAAATAAAAAGGCATTTGGAAGCAGCAGGGCTGTGTGTATAGCATACTGGATAATCATGCTTGCATCATGTCTGCCCAGGACTGCACAATCTCTTACTGGTTTCAGTAAGTCCCTACTAGTTCTAATATTGTGAGAGTTCGTGAATAGCAATTTTCTTATGCTGTTGCCCTTTTACTTCTGCAAATAAGGAGGTCTGATTTTGTTGCGTAAGCACCTACATTACACAGGACTGCACCACAGTAACCTTAGACATTCCTCAACATGCCTCCAGCTCCTCCAACCACTCCCATGTTCCCTGCATCCACATTCCTTGACAACCCACCACCTAGAAAAAGGTGCTGGGTTGTGTCTAACTCCCAAGGCAGGACCAAGGTCATGTGCCTGTACTAATCTGTTACCTGGTGAGCAAACCTCAGTGAAGAAAGTGTTCGCATTGTAGTGAACTTCCATACTCTGTAGCTGATGTTTGCAGAGTTTATAGGAAGCTGATATCTTTGGCCTCTGCTCTCCATCAGATTCATTTGAAATGGGTGATTAAGTCAAAAGTTTCTGAAATGGACCTGGCAGATGTCTGTATAAATGAACATCTTAATCACACAGCTTCATTTTCAGAGAGAGCAAGGATGACGTGACTGAATAAAACTCTGTTGTATATAGAAACTGATGCTGATATTATGCTTTTACAAATGCTAAAGCTTATGTAATATTTGAAACATAATATCAATTAACCTATTGTTTATGCAGGTAGAGTTAGCATAACAGTGTCCTATTGTTGATGAAAGGGTTTTTATCTAATGTTTTTTCTGTTGCTGATTGAGAGGCAGGGCATCTGCCACAAAGTGAGACTTAAAAATGAGATTCAGTCTGTCTCATCTTCTCATATATGGGATTTCTTAAAAAGAACATAGAACATTTTTTAAATTATTATTTATGATGCTAATATATCTGACTATTCGGAATTTTGCAGATGAACATTCAGTTGCTCAGAATGGTTGTAGTGTCATACTGGCTGATTATCATTAACATGGGTTACAGACTTTAACTTGGGTTTCAGAGAAAGTATCTTGATCAGATGCTATGCTGGAGAAATGGGGATAAAACGAGATATTAAGTAAGTGTTGAAAAATTAAATAATACCTGCTAGCACTGGCTTTTGCCTTCATGACTGTGAATTAGCTGAGGATACATAGCATAGATTGGAAATTTATTTGTATAGGTAGTGAGATAAACTTTTGATTAAAGAAGTACATCCTTACTATGGTGCTTGAAATGCAAGAAGAGTTCCCACCTTTGATAAACCGTGCTCTAATCTGATTATTTTCAATGAGACAATATGAAAAATGAGTAATTGTACTACACTGTCATGTCCACGTCACGAAGTCCCCCTGCCTCTCCAACCATACTTGACTTTGAGCTTGTTGGCAAGACCCTTGAACGATAGATACAGGATTAAGATTAACTTCTGAATGAGGGAGTTAAACTGCTTTTGCAAATGTGCAGCCTGTGATTGGAGTGATATAGTTCTGAGGGGGAGCAGAGTGTGATGATTAGCAGGTCGTTTAGCACTTAACAATAACATTCTGGAAGTGCATGCCTGCATGAGAACATTATGAAAGGAAAGTAAAGACATGCCAGGTTGTGTCTTGCAAAAAGAAAACCTTGATTATTTTGAAGCTAATGGAAATGGTATTATTGATTTTTAGAGATCAGACTCCCTTATTTCCATGTTATTTTCAACCTTGTTTTATTGGCAGTCTAACTCTGGCAATATTCTGACTGCTCTAGAGTATCAATAATGGACGTTGCACCAACATTTCATAATGTAAAAAGATTATACTGGTCAAAGTGCAAAAAAGGATAAGGTGTGGAGGATGCATTACTGTAAAGCATGAAGCAGGAACAAACTGTTGGTAATGAGTAGTAGTTGAAGTAAAGCACTGAGCAGCTAGATCATAAAGTATAAATCTTGAACTATTTTCTTTCTTGGTTGTTATTACTTACGAATCTAATGAGATTCGTTGCAAAATTAACTTTCTGTGGAGGCTTCATAAAAAAAGAAAAAACAGGGACAAGGTATTGTTAGATGGGTGAATTTTATTCAGTGTGTTAGATTGTATTAGGGTGCGGGTGATCAGAATTTTAAACACAACTGGGAATTAAGAAGAAAAAAATATATAGTTATATTATAGAAAAAAGCTCCAGAGCATCTTCTTGGAAGAGAGCGCTTTGACCTTGAAAAAGATCAAAACAGTGTAAAATAGAAAAAAAAATAATGCTGCTATTAACAGAAAGTACTATAACACAGCATTAAACCATGACAATTATAAAGCAAAAATAAAATAATAAAGAAACAAAGAGATAACTGGGCAATAGTAGTCAGACATGTATATCTATTATGAAGAAATCATAGTATAGTTAATTTTAAAATGGTAAAGGTTTATTTTCAATCTATTCTGAGCTGCCATGAAAATGAAGGGGTTTAAGGGTCTGGCATAACTGGCAGTTGGAGATGTTTTTAGTTAAATATTTCAAAATATTTCTGTACTTACTGTTTTAGATTCTTAAGTAGCCCAATTTAGCTTCTTGTTCTCTATGTACAATATCACAGAATTTTTACTGGCTTTACTGAAAATAAAGCAAGGTTGCAAACTGAGAATCAGCTCTATCATTGCAGTATTTAAAAACAAAACGTTACAGCCTGAAATCTGTTGTTACCATCAAGATAATTCCTATGGTTCATTACGAGCAGTCAGAAAATATGTAACAGTATATATTGGTCTTATATATTCATAATTAGAGACAGTCCTTCATGGTAAAATTGACTAAAATGAACATCCTGATTTGACTATAAGATACAAACATGTTATTTTTAGATTAACTTTGATATTTTAAGTTTTGAATCAGAGGGAAAAAAAGTTGTAGTTCATTAATCAATCAAATACTAATGAGTTAGTATTTTCTTTAATAAGTTTAATTGGGAAGGAAATCCGTGAAAAGAACATCCTGATTTCAACTCTATAAATACAACATCTAATCTCTAGTATCTGGCTAGTGAGCAAGAAAGCTCATAGTAGTGGTGCCTTGTGTAGAATATCCCTTAATAATTGCCTTTATACTGACAAGCTATTTCATATACATGGTATAATCTTAGAAAGCACTTTATCTTAACTATGGAGGATGACAATGAGCCAGCAATGTGCCCTTGTGGCCAAGAAGGCCAATGGCATCCTGGGGTGCATTAGAAAGGGTGTGGTTAGTAGGTCAAGGGACGTTCTCCTCCCCCTCTATTCTGCATTGGTGAGGCCACATCTGGAGTATTGTGTCCAGTTCTGGGCCCCTCAGTTCAAGAAGGACAGGAAACTGCTTGAAAGAGTCCAGTGCAGAGCCACAGAGATGATTAACGGGGTGGGACATGTCCCTTATGAGGAAAGGCTGAGGGAGCTGGGTCTCTTTAGCCTGGAGAAAAGGAGACTGAGGGGTGACCTCATCAATGTTTACAAATATGTTAAGGGTGAATGTCAGGATGATGGAGCCAGGCTTTTCTCAGTGATGCCCAGTGATAGGACAAGAGGCAACTGGTGCAAACTGGAACATCGGAGGTTCCATGTAAACATCAGAAAAAGCTTCTTTACTGTGAGAGTGACAGAGCCCTGGGACAGGCTGCCCAGAAAGGTTGTGGAGTCTCCTTCACTGGAGACATTCAAAACCCACCTGGACACATTCCTGTGTGATGTGCTCTAGGTGACCCTGCTCTGGCAGGGGGATTGGACTCGATGATCTTTTGAGGTCCCTTCCAACCCCTAAGATTCTGTGATTCTGTGTGATTCTGTGATTTTGAGTATTTTAATTAGAATTTTAAGTAGCATAGAATATAATGCTGCAAAATGATACTTAGGACAACAGTAATTCAGATGTTTTGCATTTCATTCATTATGCGTATGTATTGTCTTTATAGTAAAAATAATGTAAAACAGGTAGGATGATTATGACCACAGTATGGACATTGTGTGTCACCAATTAAGATGATACCCTTTGTCCAAGTGCATCAAATTCTGCAGGTGTTTTAAACTGAGCCACTTCTATCTATAAAGAAAAGATGTATTTGGTAACAGCAGCATATTCTAGATTTTTCTCTTATGCTTTTTGGCTTTTAACTTCTCTCATATGTACTTTTGCATACTTTGAAAGCTACCAATAGTTTGCCTTAATTTTTTATAAAACTGTTGAATTTGAGTATTTCTTTAGCCATAGGTGAGAAGTAACTTCCTGTTAAAAATAATCAGATGTGTTCAACATATTCTAGTTGATGTCATCAGCTGATGAATACTTGGTGGTCTCTTTGTTATACTGTCTTGTAGAGATATTGTGACATGGCAGTAATTTCTACAGTGTTTAACCTACAACTTTATTCTAAGTAGGTTTCTCTACAGGATTTTTCTCCTCTGCAGAATAAAATACTGTTTCTTAAGAGAGTAGAGCTCAGCAAAATTTGTTTATCTGCTTTTTAGCACCTATATGCTAGTAGGCTTTACATGAAAATGGTATAATATGTTGACAATTAATGATATATTGCAGAATGTCATTATGGAAGGTTTGAGGGCTCAGGTCTGGATTTATCTGTTTGGTTACAGAAGTTCTTGGAGCAAATCTCAGGTTGGTGCAGCATGTGGTACCATGCAATGTAACAGTGTTGAGCTCAGATAGCTACTCAGCTCTTGCATTTCGATCGGAATCACCAATGGTGAGGGCTTTAAAGCAAAATGTATTTGTAGACCAACCAGTATATCAAGCTGTGATTACTACTTAGCTCGTTTCATTTTTCACAAACACTCAGACATAAAAGAGCATACAACACTGGTAACATCTGCTTGGTCAAATCCAACTATGTTGATTTTCATCCCTTTAAATGTATACAGCAATCTAGTACTTCCAGTCTGATCTCTAGATTTTTAGTCCTTTGTGGGGTGACATACCAAGATCTGATCTTTTGAGAACAGTATAACCATAAAGAGAAGAGCCACAGAGAAACACAAGACCAGAAGCAGCAATGTGTATGTTCTTCTGCTAAAGTGTTACTCAGCATGCAAGCTTAAAAAAATTTCTGAGTAGATAGAACATGGAAAAGAAGAACTACACACACAACACCAATAAAATGCCCTGGAAAAACTTGTTTTTTCACTTAGGCAGAAAGAGTTAGAAGTCCGGGTTCATGTTTAGAGTTACAAAGTATCTGTGAAACTGTAATTTGCAGCAAGCCAACTTTTTCAATTTTATTCTGTTTTTGAGGAATTTACTCACAAGGTCTCACAGTATTTTATTTTTTTTTTTATATTAAAGCAAATTATACAATTTTTTGTAATGGTTAATATTTTTTAAATACTTTGGCTATTTAAAGTAATAAAGCGTCATAGAGAGAAACACAGAATTCCTGCTTGCAAATGTGGGTGTTGAATCAAATTAGTTCTAGCTGTGAGTGTAAAAGTAAATATTCCTAAATATTCCTATAAAGTCCTACTGAACGCTCTGCCAAGCATTTTCTTCTTGCAAAATATTGCCAGAGGGAACTTTTCTGTTGGTTCTTATTTTTACATTAAAAATTTTAAATTCCAATAAGTTATTATTTTTGGTAATTTAATTTTATAATACTTCTTAAACTGAATAACCATTAAGCTTGTGCAGTCATCTTCAGGAATTTGTTTAGAAAGAAAAACCTGTATTTTCCCTAGTCTTCCTGTATTCTGGTACAACCTATATGCAAATGCTTTATTTACCCCCATATTTATGCAAAATAAAATAGTGCAGCTTGTTTGGAATAAAGAAGTGTTCAAACATAATTTTCAGGCCGTGTATTAGGACTTGATCTTTTTCCCCATGCAGTGATTTAGAAGTGTTATGAAACTTCCATTAATGCAAAAGATATTTCTATTGCATCATGCATTAACTTTGTGGGGTGCAGTGTTTTCAGATGACTTCAAGTTGGAGATTAATTATATCATCAGAATTCAACTGTATTTCATAGTAGTTTTATTCTTGAATGAGTATTGGGAAGGTTTTCCAGGTCTGCACATAGCTGTTGCTTGCAGAGATTTCATAAAATCAGGATTGGGAAACATTGAGGTAATACTACATCCGTTTTGTAGATCCATTTGGTTATGATAGTAGATGTGACATTTTTAGAAAGGCAGCAGAATATCCCATTTCCAGATTCAATGTCATACCTGTAACAGAGCAGTGTACTACTAGACAGAGTGGATTAAATAAGTAACTTTTATGCCTTTTCAGGTTTGGAATTTAGGAACTCTCTTCAACAAAAAACATTTATATGCTGTTTAGGCTTCTTTGTTAGCTAATAATTTTTGTCTTGCTTTTCTTTCATTATTGAATATCTAATGATACAGGCCCATTTTCTGTATACCTCATAAGTTAATAAAATATGTAGTGAGAGAAGCTATCTGTGGAGTTGTAATGACCAGGATTATGTTGAACTTCTGGAAGTGTTCTAACACTTCTTTAGGCTGTATAGGATTCTTATGCAAAGATATGAGACAAAGCAAGTGATTTAAGTTTGGCAACTGGATTCCTTGCTGCTGTCAAGAAATAATTCTGATGGTACTAATATTTCTTGAAGTCAAGGATGAATGCTCTACTCATCTTTTAGCAGAGCCCGGAGGGAAGTCCTATTGGGGAAGCACTTCTCTGCTGTTTTGTTCTTGAGGTAGTTAAAAGAACCTTGATATGTAATGAAAAATATACTCAGGTGTGGGAAATGGAATCAGCTCACGACATTAGGACACCAGAGTACAGTGCATTTCTTTAGAAATTGTATTAAAAAGTATCTATATTTAAATAAAATCTGAAAGAGTGAAAAATTTCACACAGAAGTTCTTCAGAATGTCTCCTGAAAGTTAGTGGGCTTTTACCCCAAAATTCTTTTCTGACAAAGTCTTTGTTGAACATGTGGACAAAGCTGTACACATGCGCTGGTGGTGTGGATGAATTTTGACACAGTAAAGAAACTCTTCCTGAGCCACTATAACTGATTCCTCTCTTGCTCATTGGAATCTGACTGGAACATGAGTAGCAAACAGTAAATCACTGCTGTTATTGAGATTAGAGAGTGACTTGTTGCTAAGGATACTGAAGTGACCTTGACTAAATACAATAGTTAATGTTGATGCTGAAGAAAAGCTAGGGGACTTATGCATGGCTTCATATACAAGTAAGGATCCTTATCTGCCACCTTCCATTACAGCATCATAGAGATTTTAGGATCTAATCTTAGAGGTGCAATAATATATATTAACTCCTGTTTATTAGGAAGACTTTTCAGTTATATCAACTGTACAGTAAGGATCACTGAAAATGTGAAGGAATCATCCCAGCTGAAGCGCATCTACACCAATGCATGCAGCATGGGCAATAAACAGAAGGAACAGGAGGCCATTGTGCAGCAAGAAAACCATGACATAGTTGCCATCACAGAAACCTGGTGGGACGATTCACACAACTGGAGTGCTGCAATTGATGGCTACCAAATCTTCAAAAGGGATAGGCAAGGAAAAAGAGGCATTGAGGTGGCCCTCTATATCATAGAGTCATATGAATGCCTAAAAATTAATAACAATGATGATAAGGTTGAGTCCCTATGGATAAGAATCAAGGCGAAGGCCAAGGGTGATATAGTGGTTAGAGTCTGTTATAGACCACCACACCAGGACAAAGAGGTGGATGAAAAGTTCTATAAGCAGTTGGGAAAGGTTTCACAATTGCTACCCCTTGTTCTAATGGGGGACTTCAACTTCCCAGACATCTGCTGGAAATAAAATACAGCGGAGAGAGAACAGTCCTAAGAGGTTCCTGGAGTGCATGGAAGATAACTGCATAGCACAGCTAGTGAGGGAGCCAACCAGGGAAGATGCTTTTCTGGACTTGCTGCTTGTGAACAGAGAAGGACTTGTGAGAGAAGTAACAGTTGAAGGAAGTCTAGGGCATAGCAACCATGAACTTACAGAGTTTTCAGTTCTTGGAGAAGTAAGGAGGGTGGTCAGTAAAATGTCACCTTGGACTTCCAGAGGACAGACTTCGATCTTTTCAGGAGACTGACAAAGTCCCTTGGGAGACTGTCATGAAGGGTAAAGGAGTCCAGGAAGGCTGGACATACTTCAAGAAGGAAGTCTTAGAGGCCCAGGAGCGGGCTGTCCACATGTGCTGAAAGATGAGCTGTTGGGGAAGAAGATTGGCCTGGCTGAATAGAGGGACTGAAACTCAGGAAGAAAACAAGAGCTTATGGCCTCTGAAAGAGAGATCAGGCCTCTCATAAGGAACACAGAGATGCAGTAAGGCAATGCAGGGAGAAAGTTAGGAGGGCCAAAGCCCAACTTGAACTCAGCTTGGCTACTGCTTATCAAAGACAATAAAAACCCTTCTAAAAATACATTAACAACAAAAGGAGGACTAGGGAGAAACTCCATCCTTTATTGGATGCAGGGGAAAACATAATGACAAAGGATGAAGAAAAGGCTGAGGTGCTAAATGCCTTCTTTGCCTCAGTCTGTAGCAGTCGAACGGGTTGTTCTCTGGACACCCAGTGCCCTGAGCTGGAAAATGAGGAGATGAAGCAGAATGAGACCTTTGTAATCCAAAAGGAAATGGTCAGTGACCTGCTACACCACCTAAACATCCATAAGTCTATGGGGCTGGATGCGTTGCACCTAGGAGTACTGAAGGAGGTGGCAGAGGCACCTGCCAAACTTCTTTCCAACATTTACCAGCAGTCCTGGCTAACTGGGGAGGTCCCAGTGGACTGGAGGGTAGCAAATGTGGTACCCATCCACAAGAAAGGCCAAAAGGAGGATCCAGGGAACTACAGACATGTGAGTCTGACCTTGGTGCCAGGGAAGGTCATGGAGAAGATCATCTTGAGTGCCGTTATGTAGCATATACAGAACATCCAAATGATCAGGTCCAGCCAACAAGGGTTTATGAAACAAAGGTTCTACTTGATGAGCCTGATCTCTTTCTATGACAAGATGACTGACCTGATCAATGAGGGAAAGGCTATGGATGTTGTCTACCTGGACTTCTGAAAGGCTTTGATACTGTTTCCCACAGCATTCTGATAAAAAAAACTGGCTGCTAATGGCTTGGGCAGGCATTTGCTCTGCTGGGCAAAACATTGGCTAGATGGCTGAGCCAAGAGAGTGCGAGGAAATAGAATGCACCCTCAATAAGTTTGCAACTACACCAAGTTGGGAGGGAGTGTTGATCTGCCTGAGAGAGGCTCTGCAGAGAGACTTGGACAAACTAGATCAATGGGTTGAGGTCAGCTGTATGAAGTTCAAAAAGGCCAAGTGCCAGGTCCTGCACTTCACCCACAACAACGCTACAGGCTTGGGGAAGAGTGACTGGAAAGCTGTCCAGAAGAAAGCGACCTGGGATTCTGATTGATAGGCAGCTGAGTATGAGCCAGCAGTGTGCTCAGGTGGCCAAGAAGGCCAATGGCATCCTGGCCTGTATTAGAAATAGTGTGGCAAGCAGGACAAAGCAGTTGATCATCCCTCTGTACTCAGCATTGGAGAGACCACACCTTGAGTACTGTGTCCAGTTTGGGGCACCTCAATACAAAATAGACATCGAAGTGCCAGCACATGTCCAGAGAAGGGCAACAAAGGTGCTGAAGTCTTATGAGAACAAGTCTTATGAGGAGCAGCTGAGGGAACTGGGGTTAGATAGTCTGAAGAAGATGAGACTGAGGGGAGACCTCATTGCCCTCTACGGCTACCTGAATGGACATTTTGAAGAGTTAGGTGCTAGTCTCTTCTCACAATTAACTGGTGATAGTACAAGAGGAAATGGCCTCAAGCTGCATCAGGGGAGGTTTAGACTAGACATTAGGAAAACTTTTTCACTGAACGGGTTGTTAGACATTGGAACAATGCTGCCTAAGGAGGTGGTTGAGTCACCATCCTTGGATGTGTTTAAAAGTCATCTAGATGTGGCACTTGAGGATATGGCTTAGAGCTGGACTTGGTAGAGTAGGGCTAATGGTTGGACTTGATGATCTTGAAGGTCTTTTCCAACCTAAGTGATTGTGATTCTATGATCTTGGGGAACAAAACTATATTCTGGAGGGAGAGCTGCAGTACAGCTGTGACAACTATTTTTTCAACACTTGTCTAAAGTGTCAAGTTTTGGCTTCTACATAAACCTAGTTAGAATGTTAGCATAAGAACTGTAGTTATTTTTGACTATACGATGTCTAAAAGAAATTCATAGTTACACATTTTTGGGTTGAGATACAAGAAAGGGTGTTCCTCTCTTGCCTGTTCTCTCCTTTCCACCTCTACTCATCTGTTTCATCTGGGTGACTGCTTTTAAATAATTAGAATTTACTGAAGTCTGATACTTCCATCTCCAAACCACTTGGTGTAGAAATTGAGCAAAATATGTTTAAATTTTAATAGAAAGAAGGAGAGTCAGATTGTGTATCTGAACTTGTCTCTGACAAGTGTCAGAATCACTCTCATTTGACAAAGTTCCCAACGATAAACAGTGTTGATTAATCACCATCCCTATCTGCTGAGGTCAAACTCAAATACCAAAAGTAGAAAAAGGATGTTTTTCAAATGTATATGACTGAAGCATGTAATGTCACTGGGGATATGTAATATGCACAGTTTTGCATTGTAAGCTGCTGTTAAATATAATTTGGAGTTTAATTCAGTAATCAAAGACTGTTTATAAGTGAAAATAACTCATAGACAAGAAACTAACTTGAATTTTGTTTTGAAAAATTTATTCATGCTAGGTGGAGATGATAGAGATTTCCTGGGTAGCATCTGTGCATCTGAAGATGTAGGATGTTGAATTGCACAGAAAACAATGTGCTGTTGATTAAAATAAAGGCAATACTAATCTGTAATGTTCAGAGAGTAAGTTCAGAGTGTCTTTGAATAGAAAGTAAAAATAGATAACTTGTGCCAAATAAAATAGTCAGCATAGCTTCAGGTACGTGTACTAGGCATTAAGGAGTTTGGACTATGAATGCTAAAATAATTGATCCTTAGTAAGTATTTTACAAATAACATTGTTTTGTTGCTAATTGGACTCAGATTGTTGAATAATCATGTGTATTTTAAGTGAATAGAATATTGTTTACTTTTCTATATGGTAATACTTTACCATTCCTGGTAAAGATACTACCCTGATGATCACACACTCTGAATTTATCCACCACAGTCTGTCCATTCTCACAGATGGGCATTTTACATTTTCAGCATAATTAGAGTTGGAAAAGCATAATTACAGGTAGTGTTACAGAACCAGTCTGATTCTACCTGTAATGTCTTTTTAATTTTTTCATTAAAAACGGAGAAGTAGGAGAAGAGCAGGTTCTTGGCTCTTTCTCCAGAGAACTTGCAGCTTGAGCATGGTTGTTGCAGGATCCATTAGAAGCTGTTAAGTGCTAATTCTAATATCTTCAAGCAACAATTTGAAGAATAATTAGGGAAAAAGAATAAATTAAATATCCCAGGTATTTGGTACCATCATGTAGAGAATCATTACCTGTTTTGCTGTTCAAGTATAAAGATCAAATTGTGCTTTGACATGTTTGTTAGGTGTACAGTGATTTGGGACACTCACAATACACTTAGTTTTCTAAAAGGTGATTTACTTTTGTAGTCAACTCCTTGGAGACTGTACTAAATTACAGCGTGCATGTGGTAAGAATGGTCATGATGACATAGAACAAAAATACCCTTGTTAAGAAGCTTTCAAGTACACAAAAACCTAAAAATGCAAGTTTTTCAGCCAGCACAGCATTTATCTTACAAGATGTATAAGCACAGGATGTAAGTAAATATTTCGGATGCCTGTAGCTTAACTAGTGAGTTTGCATGCATTGGTATCACTGCACTTGCGACTTTTTGTGCTTAAATATTTTAGATGAGACACATATGTCTCTAAAAGATTTTTCACTGTAAAGTCATTACTGATTCTGCTGATGATAGATGACCACCCTGACAGAGGACTTAGGCTGAAGTGACAGCTTGCAAACTTTTCACAACCATTCATTAGAGCATTATTAGCCAGTAACTCTTTAGTCATCTACTACATTGTACGGTAATGCTTTTGGAAGTTCCTTAAAAGATGCAGTCATAGATGACTTAATGTCTGTGACTAAGTTAGTATTTGGCTTGAATTCGGTGAAAACATGGACTTATGTTTTACCAGAACTCTTTACTCTTTATGGCAGTGAGGTTGTTACTGCATATGACAAGTATTGGCAGAACACTTGTTGTTACGGAATTACACTAAGGTGCGACCTGCAGGATACTGATCAGCTGAATTACCTGCACTTTTACCAGACTCTAGAGGAATTAAAGATTTTTATAGTAGGAAAACCTGCTATTACCTTTAAAGATAATTTAAGATAAAGATAATTTAAAGAGAGACTTCTTATATTTTAAAAATAAGTTATGTAAAAATTCTTCAGTGTATGATTCTGTTATAGCTCTCCTACAGCTTCAAAACGTTTGTTTCCATTTCTTTTAATTGACATAAATGTGTGTTCTGAATTCAAAATACCCAAGCAACTGCAGAAAATTGACTTGTGTATATTTCTGACACTGGCCAAATAAGAAAACATAAGGCCAAGAATTAAAACCAAACCATCTCAGTATTTTGTGGTTCAAGAAAAACCTGACAACATTAGGCACGTGTATGATCTCCTCCTCCCAACCCTTCAAAAAAATAAAATCCCATACATGCAGATTTCCTTCTGAAGCTATTTCTGCACTAAGTAAATCACTTACATCAGTGTTTCAATTCAGGAGATGTGACATGTGATCTTGCACCATGTCTCATCAGACCAGAGTAACTGGAAGCAATGGCAAGTGGAACTGACAACTCCTGCCAGACCAGAAACACCATAGTGTTATAACCCAGTAACAAGGACAATAATGTGTGTCATGCTTGTTAGTTTGTCTAGTTTTTTTAAAAAAAAAACTTTTAACCTCTGATTTGAAACAGAGTAAAAGCAGTATTAAATGCTAACTGTGCCTGAGTAATGTCTGGATTTATACAAGCTGAAGAATCCTGATTTTCAGAATTAAGACTCATTCTGCTTTCAAGTTTTTTGCTTTCATTGTCATCACTCTGGATTGGCACTAGTACTTAATAAGCCTTGCAATTCTATCCATGCTGCGAAGTGAAGGCTGATACTATAGCATCCTATGTCAGAGCACCATATTATGATAAATACATGCACTGTTTTCTTTGTTGTGACTGTAAACCAATAAAATCAAGACAAATTATATATTAAAAAAAATATATATATAAAAGAAAAAAAAGAAAGCCAAGGATTATGGTTGCTATTGGATGGGGGGGATGGTGGGGGGTAAAAGCCTAAACAAACTTGTTTCTTATACGTTTAAGTAGCTGTGGTGGCTCTATTACAACTGGCAGTACCTTCTTGTGTGAAAGAACATAACAGGCTGGAGAGAAATGGGAGAAAGACAAAATGCCCTTGTGTCTCAATTAGGAACACTGAAGTCAAGTGGTACAGGGATACTGTATGAAAATAAAGAGCCCACTGGTTTTAGCTATACATAGAATAAGATGTTTTATACCTGTCTTGGGATATTATTAAATAATTTATTTATTTTATGTCTTTATTGTATGTATTGATGGAGTACCCTGAAACCCTATTAATAGATTAGCCCCTTTTCTGCCATATGTAAGTACAAGTTTCAGTTTCTTTGAAGCAGTTTCTTTGTCTTCTATTTTAAGTATGATAGAAGACAACAAATAAATTAGAAGAGCCTATCAGCATATAAAGGTGTAGTCTCAGTATCCTGCATAACCATTGTCAATGTTAGGTCTGATTTTGTAGATTACTTGCTTAGAATGCTATGAACATCTCTTGATGACAGCAAAAATGGTAAAATGAATTTTAGCAAATGTAGTAGATAACATGTTGGAACAGATTTCCATTTGATGTCCTTTTAGAGAGTATTGACTTTATTATGTGTGTGCATCATTGTAAAGAATTATCCACAGAGAATGTGAAGATGGTTGTGCAAAGGCTCTCCTACAGAGAAAGGTCAATGGTGGAGAAAGTAACTGGGGTATTGCAAGCTGTTTAGTGGGCAGGTCAAAAATTGTAGTCTTCAACAAAGGTATAGTTCATACTGCAAAGGATTTCAAGTGTGGGAGCAAACAGCTTCTTTTTGAAGGTGGTTTCTATATTTATTAAAAAAAAAAATGTGGTCCGACTGTTAGGCTAAGAGGATAACCTTTTTAACAGGAAACTGTGTTTACTGTACATACATTACATTCATCAAACCTATGAAAGGAAACTTGTGTTTTAGAAGTGAGTTGATGAAAAAAAATATGTGTGAAGCTGAAAACCATACACATAGATTTAATGCAGAAGCATTTTCTGCTCATTCTTTCAGAGTTTTCTTTTATCAGTGGTGGTTGTCCTTTTAACTGCTTTCCAAGTCTTGAAATCTTCTCAATAAATTTTGAACAAAAAAATTGTTTACATACAATTTCTGATTTTTTTTAATTAGACTATATTCTGACCACTGAATGTGCAGCTGAAAAGAATTAAAAGATCCCATTCCAGTTAAGAAATCCAAGATCAGAAAGGTCAGGGTTATTCAGCTTCCACTTGGTCTCCTTCTCTGAACAAGTAATCCACATTTCAAGCACATTACAAAGTCTGGCTCTGATAAGAGGCATTGAAGAGAGCAACAGAATTGCACCACATTACTCTGACTTGACTGCACCAATTACAGGACAAGCATGAACAAAAGGCAGTAATGCTCATGGGAAGGAGACTTTGCCAAATGGATGTATTCTGTGGCTTGTGCTTTGCTGACTTTTACCGTCCTTTTCCTAATTGATCAGGAGCTATTATGTTACTGTATACAAGCACAAAAGGGAAAAAATAAAGAAAATTGATGTTATCACCTTTTATTGTTGGGATTTAAATACAAGTCAGTTAGGCTCAGCTAACGTACAGTATGTGAATGAGATCCCCAGCAGGAAGGGAATGGTACTTTTACGCGTATGTTTCACTTGTAGAGGCTTTGAGGGATGGACGGAGTTGTGAGTGAGTATTAGGGACTGCAGTTACAAACTAGCTGTTAAGGGAATATGATTTTGCTGAAGTACTAACTTCAAAAGTTAGTTAGAAAGTACTGAATTTGGCAACCAGATTAAACTGTTGCTCATGAGCTGCGTCACGTCTGCATGCAGTTATAAGAAAGTTAACAGACTTATTTGTAAAACAGATTCTTAAATCCTACAATTTTGGTGTAAATAAGAGTAAATGAGAGTGCCTATGGCAACTGAGGCACATAATCTTGAAACAAAATTCGAAGCTTCCAAACCTTGCTTTCTAACACTCCTCACCGAAGTGGGAGGCTGGGTGTGGCTGGGTAAGGATTGCAAGGTAAAGACTCAAAACCAACAAACAAGCTGTTATTGAGCAGGCATTCTTTATTGCAGCACTGGGCAGCACTGGGGATATCTCCACCGTAAGTGCTCCCATGAGTTACCAAAGCATCCCAACTAATATACACCAAAAACGTGCATATTCAGTTTTGTGTCAATGAGTTCCCAGAATTCTTTTACATAGTCATTTTATTTCCTGGAATTGGCTATCTTCGTAGTTGTGCATGCCTAAGGGTCTCCTGTGAGGGTCTTTGTTGATTCTAGTCCTTTGTTGTCTTTGTCCTGTCTCCTGTCCTCATCCGGCCTCCAGTCTCCCCTGATAGATTGCCCAGGTGGGTCAGAATCAACATGAGTGTTGCCTGTAGGCTCCACAGGTCTTAGAAGACTTGATGTTATCGCAACCTGGAGATGCTTGGCATAATTGACTGACAGTTTCACAAAGCATATTGTTTCAAAAGTAACCCGTTCAGCCAACTTAGTACAGCAAATTAATTATTTTAGTAAATTTTTATTAGGCTATATTTCTATTGAATCTACTATCGAGTATCCTATGACTATCAGTCTTAGCAATAGAGTGAATTTTGAACCAGCAAAAAAAATATATATACATAACCTACTTTAAGATAGACTGTGAAAATAAGCAACAGAAGTTACATTTAATATATATTTGATTATTTTTTTTTGCCTGTACTTTGTTAGGTACCCACTTCTGAAACTTCGTTTTTTAAAGCATAGAGATACAGTTGGGCTCTGGGAAATCAGTTTAGCTTTCTCTATTAGTAATTTTCATTAGCTGTTAAGAGCAAGGATATCTTTTATGTTAATAGTTAAATTAGAAAAGCAGTTGCCTATCATTAAAATATTATTTTTGCTGATTATCTTATCTGAATTCTTTTAAGAGTACTGTTTAGTTTTGTTTTACAGTTGCAGTGTACAAATGCTAATCTAAAAGAAAATACTGTAACAAGTTAAAAAGGGGAGGAAACACCCCACAACCAAACTGAATTTAGAATTGTTATAAAAAGGATTGTCATGGTAGATTTGATTACTTTTTTTAGTAGACACGTTAGCTTACATAGAAAACAGGTGTTCATACTGGACTTCTGTTATTAGATGTCCACATTCACTATTATAAATTTCAACTACTGCTATAGTTTTGTTGTTTGTTTTTTTTCTTTTAAAGCACTCTACTGTGAGAAAATTCTGCTGCAATTTCAGATTAAGACATGCAGTCTGTAGATATTAATAGAAGTATAGCTCAGTCTACAGCCATTCACAGAAGAAATGATGCATGA
Organism: Chaetura pelagica; assembly: GCF_000747805.2. NCBI lineage: Eukaryota > Metazoa > Chordata > Aves > Apodiformes > Apodidae > Chaetura > Chaetura pelagica. Next base: position 631,870 of record NW_009954544.1, read on the forward strand.
ACAACACAAATTCACTGAGGACCTGTGAAGAGAAAATTACTTTCCTGCTGGAAAACAAAAGCAAGGGAGAAGAAATGTAGTTGAAGCATATGAGGTCAAATCTTGCTTGGCATTTATTATTAAGGCTCTAAGAACTTAACAAAATTATTTCTTCATTAGGGTGGCAATCATAATTCAACCTTCTTTCTGTCCCCCAAAAAGTTTGAGAAATGCCAATTTATTTTTGAGTCGTGAATTACATGTTTTACTTTTTTTGCTATATATGGCTCTAGAATAATAAATAATAGATGCAATTTGCCTAAAACCAAACTGCATCTGCAATCACAAGTAAGAGAAAAATCAGTGTTACGGTGCAATGTTATTTCTCCCTTCCCCGCCACCACTACCACCTGCAAAAAAAAATAATTAAAAAAAAATAATTAAAAAAAAATATTGGAAGGCATTGGTGTCTTTGAGTCAGCTGAGACAAATGTAGCTAGTCAAATGTGGAGCATGGCCAGCATTCCCAAGAGTGGTTTTTAGGCTATTTTTTAGTCAATAAGATTGACATGTAATGACAATGCCTTCCTTGCAGAAAGCAGAGAGGATCAATTATTTCCAATAGTGGATTAAAATGCACACATTGCTGAGCATTGAAAACAAATTGAGACAAATTCAGTAACTTCATTTTAAAAGCAACTGTGAGTTTTAATTGTCATAAATTCAGAAGTAATTAAAAAAAAACTTTGACAAAAGTTGGACCAACAGCTTGTCGTTTTCAAATCTAAGTGAAATGCAGTGTTGGGAATAAATCACCAGGAGATTTAGATGTGTCCCAAATCTGGATTATTAAGTAAATAGGACCACAAAATGTGCTATGGCACATAACTGCTGCCTCACTATGTTCCCATCTGCTCTGATAATAACTGGGTGTAATGTGATGTAAAAAGAAATACTAAATTCCCAGAGCTTAACTATTTCAGGATTGTTAAGTTACCAAAGCATATCTTCATGTTAAATGAACATAGTTATCGAGAGTAAGAATAGTATTCTTCCAGGGAACAGGGTGGACAAATCTACTTTGCATCCTCAAAGTATTAACATATAGATGTTGGCAAGTTTATTAACATGTGAAAGTATATGCAAGGTCAGACTACAAAATACGTGACTGGAATATTCTTGCAGTTAATATTTTACATCTTTCTGCTCATTAAGAGGATGAATCCAGCTCTAATATCCAGAAACAAACTCTGCATTGATGTGCATGTACTTGAAAGGTGTTACAGGATGACTGCAGAATTCAGAAGTGTGATTAGGCTTAGGTGAAGCGGTGTGCTTGTGTGACACTATATACTGCCAGAATGTTACTGGCATACAAATGATCTTAAAGATTTTAAATCCAGGGCCAAAAATATGAAGGATTTTGCGGAATACAGGCCAAAAGGAACATCCTTGCATCCCTTCAGAGCTTCAGTAAAAGGCTTATGGCAATATCTCTAGAGGTCTTTTACAATAAACTCCCAAAATAATTAACAGTGTTCTAGGGAACATCCTAATACAAGGTGTAAATTTGCAAGGTCTGTATGTAAAATGCTTTGACTGATAGGATATAGCATAGAAGCACGTGATTATTTTATTTTAGTAAAAGACTCAATGACAAGCATGCCAGTGTGAGATTTTGTTCTCTGAACCAATTACTTGTTTATAATTGACATTTCCTGAATGACTTCGCAGGCTTCGGCATACTGTGGTGAGATTTTTGGAAAATTAATTAGAACTATATATACAGCTAGTAGAAAGATAGAGGAACAAAAGCTTTTGTTGTGGAGGGCCAAAGAAAGCTGTTCAGTACGTTTGTCAAAGGTCTTTAGTAAATCTCAGAGTAAATGTAACTGTCTAATCAAATTCCAGACTGTCTTCCTTTCTATAGACTGAATTGCTTAACTACTGGCCTGAATAGAATAGAATAACCACTCTTCATAGCTGATAGATTGTGTTAAGAGTTTAGTTAATTAAGATATTATGCTGAATTTCACAACATCTGGTGAAAGATGGCACCCCTAGGAATGCCTTTAGAAGTTTGGGGTCTGGCTCCAAGATTAGTATGTGACTAATAATACTTTCCAATAGAATTATTTGAAGTGGATTATGACTAATATAGAAATGTAGTAATACTTCTGTGCATTTGAAAGATGTATTTGTGTTTTTTAGATGATACAGTTGAGAAAAGAAAAATTCAACTCTGATTTTTCTCAATATATAATAGAATATTTATATCTTACTGCCAAGACAGTTAAGGTGGTGGGGTTTTTTTTTCACAATAGCTTTACTGACTGAAGTTTACTTTGCACTTCCCTATACTCTAGCCATTTTAATTCACTGATTGAAAAGTATTAAACTCATATCCAGTTAGTCTGACTTGAGTATCTCTTTTTTTGCAGAATCATGTGGTTATGTGATGGGAATCACAATATATGTTGAAAATCCTCAAGTAATGGTGGTTAATCGTCTGTAATCTATGGAATATGTATCTTGAGATACATGTAAGAACTTTTAGGCAGGGCTGTATTTTCTTACACAATGCCATAGCTAGTTTTTTGCTAACTTGCTGCAAGAAGTTGTCAAACTCAAGGGTGGGAAATCAATGTATTTGCTTCTTTTGAGGTATAATTAATAATTTGCTTAAGTTATCTTTTTCATGGCAACAATGACTGAGAAAATTTAGTATAACAAGATTCATAAAATTACACATTCTCCAGTATTCTGTATTGTTTATGTAATTTAGAATACTTTACCTTTACTTAATGAGCCTCTCTGTGCTGCACCTTACAGCAAAAATAATCAAGGGGTATAATTTTAACATTTGTTTATAATAATCAACACTGACTTTGCTAGTTCTGTGTATTTAAAACAACCATAAAAGGCTTTCTAATACCTCTTACTGACTGTACCATGTGTATATACTATAAAGGCATTTGGTAGCATGTCCTTAGTGACTTTAAGTTCAGTTACCATGGTAACTTTGAACTCCCTTTATCTGGGAAAAACATCTCTTTTTTCTCTTTTTTTTTCTTTCTTTGTGCATTTTTTCAGCAAGATGAAAAAACAACCATAGGTTTTTGAGAGAAGCTGTACCAGATGAGCTTGTATATTCTGAAAATAATATTTTTTTATTATTTTTTTATTTCTTTAGGTATCTAAAAAATTACTGAAATGCTGGGGAAGCAGCTGATTTAACTAGTGTACAGTAGAAGGGTCTTCCCTGGTTATATAGATATTTGTGTAGAATATATTATTTTATATATCTGGGAACACTGCATTCATATAGTAAATTAAACTGTAAAGGTTCTGTAAATGATCAAGATTATCCTTGCAGTGTAATCCATTTCAGATCTTGAGGAACTTCTGGAAAAAAAATAAGAAAGCCAGGTTCGTGTTAGAGCCATACTCTAATGAGCCTGTTATTTTCATGTGGGAGGTATGCTGCCTCTATCTGGAAAAACTGGTAAAAATAAGACCTGAGTAAGAGTAGAAATGTGTAAGAACGTGAATGTGGTCTTACCACTGGGGAAAGGTTGAAAGTAATGTAGGAAACAAATATTATTTTGACCACGTTGCTTAGAAATAATACAAAAATAGACGTGAGCTATCCATGGTCTTAAACATCTTCCCAGGTTGAAAGCTTTTAGCCTAATTTATTTACATCAACTTCAGAAGATAAGGAGAAAAGAATTACTTTGTAATTTTTTGTTTCTCTTCAGAACATAAAGATTTATATCTGATAATTATGGAATTGTCTTTGTGATGGTTATCAAAGCAATATGATAATCAAACATGAGCAGAGGAAAAAATCTCTGACTCACTTGGCAGTATAAAGCCTGAAAGCTTGCATTAATTCCTGCTCACCTTTCTTATGGTAAATGTTGGGTTTTTTTACTTTACCTTGATGAAAGTCTCATTGCTCCTAATTACAACACAGGTGTTCTTATGATACTTTAATAGGAAATACTCTGATGTAGCAAACTAAGGAAAAGTAAGACTATAAAAGTGACCTCCAGCTCCATTGGATAAAAAGAAAGATTTGTGCAGTCAACAAAGTTCCATGCTTTTACCAGTGTCTGACAAGGTCACTACATCAAGGTTCTTCAGTTTTTTTCTCTTCTAAGATATGGAATCATTGAATCATAGAATCACAGAATGGTTAAGGTTGGAAGGGACCTTAAAGATCATCAGGTTCCACCTTCCCTGCTATAAGCAAGGACACCTCACACTAGATCAGGCTGCACTAAGCCTCATCCAACCTGGCCTTGAACATCTCCAGGGAAGGGGAATCCACAAGCTGCTGATGCAACTTATTCCTGCACCCTCATGGTGAAGAATTTCTTCCTGACACCTAACCTAAACCTCCCCTCTTTCAGTTTAAAACCACTAACCCTTGTCCTATCTCTGCCCTCTCTGGTGAAAAACCTCTCCCCAGCTTTCCTGTAGGTCCTCTTCAAGTACTGGAAGGCAACTATAGGGTCTCCCCAGAGCCTTCTCTTCTCCATACTGAATAGCCCCAACTCTCTCAGCCTGTCTTCATGGCAGAGCTGCTGCAGCCCTTTGATCATCTTTGTGGCCCTCGTCTGGACTCTCTCCAACAGGACCATGTCTTTCCTGTGCTGAGAGCTGTACACAGTACTCCAGGTGAGGTCTCACCAGAGCAGAGTAGAGGGGCAGAATCACCTCCCTGGCCCTGCTGGCCACAGTTCTTTTGGTGCAGCCCAGGATGCACTTGGCCCCCTGGGCTGTGAGCACACACTGGTGGCTCATGTTGAGCTTCTCATCAACTACCACCCCTAAGTCCTTCTCCTCAGGAGTGCTCTTTAGCCATTCTCCCCCCAGCCTGTATTTGTGCCGGGGGCTGCATCTACCAAGGTGCAGAACCTTGCACTTGGACTTGTTGAACTTCATGAGGTTGGCACTGGCCCACCTCTCCAGCCTGTCAAGGTCCCTCTGGATGGCATCCCCCCGCTCTAAGGTGTCAACTACTCCACACAGCTTGGTATCATCAGCAGACTTGATCAGTCCCACTGTCCATGTCTCCAACAAAGATGTTGAACAGTACTGGTGCCAATACTGACCCTTGAGGAACTCGACTCATGACCTGCCTCCGCTTGGACATTGAACCATTGATCACAACTCTCTGGGTGTGGCCATGAAGTCAATCTCTTATCCACCAAGTGGTCCATCTGTCAAGTCCATGTCTTGTCAGTTTGGAGACCAGGATGTTGTGTGGGACAGTGTCATATGCCTTGCACAAATCCAGGTAGGTGACATCAGTTGCTCTGCCATTATCCACCATCTCTGTGGCCTTGTCATAGAAAGCCACCAAATTGTTCAGGCATGACAAACCCTTAGTGAAGCTGCGTTGACTGTGACTAGTCACCTCCATGTGCCTTAGCAGAGTTTCCAGGAGGATTTTTTCTTGATCTTACTGGGCACAGAGGTGAGACTGATTGGCCTGTAGTTCCCCAGGTCTTCCTTTTCCCCCCTTTTGAAAAATAGGGGCTATGTTCCCTTTTTTCCAGTCAGCAAGACTACCATGACCACTCAAAAATGATGGACAGAGGCTTAGCAACTACCTCTGCCAGCTCCCTCAGGACCTGTGGATGGACCCCATCAGGTCCCATAGACTTGTGCACCTTCACATTCTTTAGATGGTGACAAACCTGCTCTCCTACAGTGGGGGCTGCTTCATTTTCCCAGTCCCTGCTTTCACCTGCTGTTGTATTTGCAGTGAGGCTGGGGCACTTGCCAGAGAAGACTGATGCAAAGAAGTCATTGAGTACCTCAACCCTCTCAATATCCTGCATAGCTAGGTCTCCCATTTCCTTCAGAAGAGGGTCTGAATTTTCCTTGGTTGTCCTTTTATCCTCAACATACGTATAGAAGCTTTTCTTACTGCTCTTTATATCCCTGGCAAGACTTAATTCTATTTGGGATGTGGCTTTCTGATCCCTAGCTGCGCAGACAACCTCTCTGTAACCCTTCCAGGGTACCTGCCCTAACTTCTAGCTTCTGTATGCTTCCTTCTTCAGTTTGAGCTTTTCTAAGAGCTTTTCTAGGAGCTCATCCATACTGACCTCATGTCACTAAAGGAAACTAAGGAAAAACTAACCGTGGTGAGCAGGTCAAGAAGGGCGATTCTGCCTTTCTGCTGTGCTCTTGTGAGATTGCATCTGGAGCACTATGTCCAGATCCAGATTCCTCAACCCAGGAGGGACATAGACCTATTTTCAGAGTTCAGAGAAGGGGCACAGAAATGATCCGAGGCCTGGAGCACCTCGCATATGAAGACAGGCTGAAGGAGCTGGGGTTGTTCAACCTGGAGAGGTGAAGGGTCTGGGGGGACCTTATAGCGACCTTCCAGTACCTGAAGGGGCCTACAGGAAAGCTGGGGAGGGACTGTTTACAAGGCCATGTAGCAATAGGATGATGGACAATGGTTTTAAACTAAAGCAGGGGAGATTCAGATTGGGTATCAGGAAGAAGTTCTTTACTATGAGGGTGGTGAAACACTGGAGCAGGTTATCCTGAGAGCTGGTGGAGGCCCCATCCCTGGCAATATTCAAGGCCAGGCTTGATCAGGCTCTGAGCAACCTGATCTAGTAAAAAAAGTCCCTGCGCACTGCAGGGGGGGCTGGACTAACTTACCTTTAAGGGTCCTCCAGTGTAAAAAAACTTTTTTTCCCAAATGTAATTCTGAAATGGAATATATCTGCATAAGATAGGGAGTCCTAACAAGTACAATAAAGATCTTTGTCTAATAAATACCATTCTTGCTTCAATGAGTTGAAATTTGGGATTATAATGTTTGGCCAAGACATAATGTTTTCTCCAACGTGCAACTATATTTTCAGTATTTTTCTCATCATCTTGAGGAAAATGCTCCAAAATTAAGATTAGATTTTAAGAGTAATATATTTACTACATACCCATTAGTTTCTCTGCGTAAATATTTATATACAAAATACTTAGATGCAGCACATGCCCACATCTCACTTCAGAGTAGTTTGTATTAGCTTCTGGGATATAATAAATCCACTAGGCACAGTGCGTGAATTAACATAATAATTAAAGTTTCAGCACATTGTAGGTCACAGTAAGAAAATGTTTACTCTTTCTGCATTCATCTGCGTACATTCAAGGGATGGGGAGGTCTGCAGACACTGAATTAAATTTAAATGTATCAGAAATGAGCAGAGTGTTTTAAGAAAAATGTGAAAAAGATTTAGTTTTGTTGAGAGCTATTTATAGGTTTTTTTGTTCTACCAATTAAAGAGACAGCAGAATAGCGTCTGTACACATGTTGTGGCTAATCTAATGGTTGAAACCTCTGGGTGTTTAGGAGCCAAATTACAGAATTATCATGCTTCTGCCTACTTAGGGATTTAGGTTTATTTGGTGTATAGTTCATTGTCTGCGGTCAGCTGTCACCTTAGGAAAAAAAAATCCAAAATGCTGGACTGCAATGAGTGGTACAGGATCTAGCAAGTTAGGTGAAAGTTACTCTGCTGTAGGGCCTGCTACTTTATAAAACTACTAGAGTGTTAAGGGAATGCTTTTTCTAATATAATGCCAGACTTAGAAATTTATTACATGAAGGGGATGATGGTGAGTGAAGCCAAGGAATGTTCAAAATTGTCTTGGTCCAGTGCTGACTTGCTGTGGAAAAAATATCTAGACTCCAATTATTGAATTATTAGATATGGATTAAGTTCCAACTTCACTTGAGATCACTTTGGAAATGCAGTGTAAATGCCTGAATTTCAATAGAATCTTTGGAAGTAGTTGTTGGGTTATTTTTTTCCTTCTGGAACAGTTCTCTGCTATTACAGGGATAAATTAACTTAGTAATTTAATGGGTCATTTACTAAGAAAGGAATACACTTGACAAAAAAACTAACTGAATGAGTGAAGAAATGTTCTCTGTTGTTGATATTCTAGTATTCTGAGGAGCCAATGCAGGCTGTTGTTCAGCTGTGCTTGAAGCTGCACAGTTAGGCTCAAAAAGTGGAAGATTAGCAAAGAAAATAAAAATGGGGAGACTAACGTTGCTTAAAACAACCAGTCTGTATTTCTTCTGTGGCAGCATCCTCAACCCAGGAGGGACATAGACCTATTTTCAGAGTTCAGAGAAGGGGCACAGAAATTATCCGAGGCCTGGAGCACCTCGCATATGAAGACAGGCTGAAGGAGCTGGGGTTGTTCAACCTGGAGAGGTGAAGGGTCCGGGGGGACCTTATAGCGACCTTCCAGTACCTGAAGGAGCCTACAGGAAAGCTGGGGAGGGACTGTTTACAAGGCCATGTAGCAATAGGATGATGGACAATAGTTTTAAACTAAAGCAGGGGAGATTCAGATTGGGTATCAGGAAGAAGTTCTTTACTATGAGGGTGGTGAAACACTGGAGCAGGTTATCCTGAGAGTTGGTGGAGGCCCCATCCCTGGCAATATTCAAGGCCAGGCTTGATCAGGCTCTGAGCAACCTGATCTAGTAAAAAAAGTCCCTGCGCACTGCAGGGGGGGCTGGACTAACTTACCTTTAAGGGTCCTCCAGTGTAAAAAAACTTTTTTTCCCAAATGTAATTCTGAAATGGAATATATCTGCATAAGATAGGGAGTCCTAACAAGTACAATAAAGATCTTTGTCTAATAAATACCATTCTTGCTTCAATGAGTTGAAATTTGGGATTATAATGTTTGGCCAAGACATAATGTTTTCTCCAACGTGCAACTATATTTTCAGTATTTTTCTCATCATCTTGAGGAAAATGCTCCAAAATTAAGATTAGATTTTAAGAGTAATATATTTACTACATACCCATTAGTTTCTCTGCGTAAATATTTATAATATACAAAATACTTAGATGCAGCACATGCCCACATCTCACTTCAGAGTAGTTTGTATTAGCTTCTGGGATATAATAAATCCACTAGGCACAGTGCGTGAATTAACATAATAATTAAAGTTTCAGCACATTGTAGGTCACAGTAAGAAAATGTTTACTCTTTCTGCATTCATCTGCGTACATTCAAGGGATGGGGAGGTCTGCAGACACTGAATTAAATTTAAATGTATCAGAAATGAGCAGAGTGTTTTAAGAAAAATGTGAAAAAGATTTAGTTTTGTTGAGAGCTATTTATAGGTTTTTTTGTTCTACCAATTAAAGAGACAGCAGAATAGCGTCTGTACACATGTTGTGGCTAATCTAATGGTTGAAACCTCTAAGTGTTTAGGAGCCAAATTACAGAATTATCATGCTTCTGCCTACTTAGGGATTTAGGTTTATTTGGTGTATAGTTCATTGTCTGCGGTCAGCTGTCACCTTAGGAAAAAAAAATCCAAAATGCTGGACTGCAATGAGTGGTACAGGATCTAGCAAGTTAGGTGAAAGTTACTCTGCTGTAGGGCCTGCTACTTTATAAAACTACTAGAGTGTTAAGGGAATGCTTTTTCTAATATAATGCCAGACTTAGAAATTTATTACATGAAGGGGATGATGGTGAGTGAAGCCAAGGAATGTTCAAAATTGTCTTGTTCCAGTGCTGACTTGCTGTGGAAAAATATCTAGACTCCAATTATTGAATTATTAGATATGGATTAAGTTCCAGCTTCACTTGAGACCACTTTGGAAATGCAGTGTAAATGCCTGAATTTCAATAGAATCTTTGGAAGTAGTTGTTGGGTTATTTTTTTCCTTCTGGAACAGTTCTCTGCTATTACAGGGATAAATTAACTTAGTAATTTAATGGGTCATTTACTAAGAAAGGAATACACTTGACAAAAAAACTAACTGAATGAGTGAAGAAATGTTCTCTGTTGTTGATATTCTAGTATTCTGAGGAGCCAATGCAGGCTGTTGTTCAGCTGTGCTTGAAGCTGCACAGTTAGGCTCAAAAAGTGGAAGATTAGCAAAGAAAATAAAAATGGGGAGACTAACGTTGCTTAAAACAACCAGTCTGTATTTCTTCTGTGGCAGCATGGAAAAGTTGCTTTTTAACTCTGTATTGGGGTAGCAGGGAAGTGACTGAGAGAGACATAGCAAGACAAAACAAGAGCTGTCCTTGGATACATCAAATATTTGTAATTTCATGGGTAGCATGTTGGTGAATGCTGCCTGCTTTCACTTATTAAATGGAAATACTTTATTGTGCATATTGTCTCCATAGCCCCAAACTAATGTACAAACAAATAATCCCTGAATAATAAAATAATAAATAATTTCTGGAGTTAAATTGTGTCTTACCTTATAAATTTCAATTTAGGAATCCAATGAAAATGAGCACAAGGAGAAGAAAG
>NW_009954544.1:642236-659736 GCF_000747805.2 Chaetura pelagica
AGCCAAATTGTAATGATAAACATACCTTATATTTTAAACCATTTACAACTATACTACTGTTCCATTTGAATACTGATGTATAATATTCCCTCAACTATAGTACTTAAGGCTAGGATTCTCATATACTTCAAACACAGTTTCCTATTAGTACCAAAATTGAATGCTAAAGGGACTCCAATTAAAACTTAGCAAATCTATAAGGAGTTGGAGCCTTGGGAGGAAATATAGATAACAATTACAGAATGGTTTCTTGATTGACAGATGCAGTAATTCCCTTTCTTCCCTGGATTTTTAGAGAGGTTTAAATAATTTCATGAACATAATAACTGGTCTGATGTTTCAGTGATGAATACTAGTGAGTTTTATGAAGAACTCTTCAATTCTATGTAATTCAAAGGTATCCAGAATAGTCGTCAAATGGCTTTAGAAGTCTAAAGACTCAGAATCAAATGTCCCGTGCTTTGTACCTAAGGCCTTTTTTCATTTTCTCATTTTCTATAGAATGAAGAGAGAGTTTAGGAAAGCAGAACTGTATTCAGCAATCCAAAGAAAACACTAGGTTGTAGAAGGCTGAATTACTAACCTATTGAACTCAGTGCAAACATTTATTGAATGTATAGTGATCCTGTCACTGTGGCTATTGTGTCATGGCATTTTCCTAATGTAGCCTAACAGGCCTCTGAACCTGTATATCTAAACAGCTGAGCAGCAATTACAATGGAACCATGATGCATGGATGGAGGGGTTAAAAAGGGAGGTAGCTAGTAAGAGCATTTGTGTTCAAATCACAATTCGAGGCAAATTTTCAGTTGTTTTATGCTATAAAGAAAATTTTAAAAATTGTCTTTCTTCTGCACAGAATGAAAGGTGTTTATTATATGTAGAATTTGTGAAGAATTTTTGCTACACTGCAGATTTTTATGTTTGAGTGGTCAATCCAGTTATATTATTTGCTCCTGTTCTTGGTCGTGGACTGACAGTTGTATTCAAGCTGTGCAGGAGGAGCAAGTGTGTGGCTTCTGCTGCTGTCACAGGCTTTGGTCCTGCATTGTTTTTCTCATTGCTTAGGAAATCTGTAGAGAATAGATCTCAGTTGCCAAAACATTTTGTGTAAGGTTTTGGAAGAAGCTCCATTGCTTCTTCCCTTGCTCCCTCCCCCCAGTAGCTTAATAGAGTACCAGCTGCTCTGGTGAACCCAATCTTCATTCCTTGATATGTAGAGAAACTTTAAAGACTGCATGCAGATAAGATTACTGAATAAGGAAGAGTAGCCAAATCTGAAAGTTATGTGCTCTGTCTGTCATTAGAGTATCTCATCTTCTCTTTTTATTATCTTTTGTAATATATCTTAAGTCATTTTTTCAAGTGTTTGGTTTTTTTTTGTAAGTCTTATTTGGATTATGACTTTGTGGTTGTTGGTTGGTTATTCACAACAATACAGCATGAGACTGTAAATAATACTAAGCTCCTGTTCAGTAATAATAAATATTAAAATATGTTGGGCAGTTACATTAGACAAGTTCTTTAAGAAGCAAAATTAATTTTTAATAGCTAATATTTCTAATATGAAAAAATGTTTCTGACAGTTTCACTCTATATCTTTTTTTACCCTTTCCATCACCTAGGAAATGAGATAGTAAATTTTATGTTAGATGCAAGTAATGAAGCAAATATATAAAATTATCTATGACACTGGAAGTCTCCCACCTTCTTAGGTATATTTATTGTATAAAGAACAGGATAAATTATCAGTTGTGTAAATGTGCTATCTTCAGTGGTATTTATCAGCAAATAACTTGGCCCAGACATAACAGCAAATCTTTCCTTTAAAATGTCAATACAGCACTAGAGTCCAATTTTTTTTTTTTTGTATTCTGCTAATCTTCTTTCACTTTTCCAGTGTTACTGCAGGTTTCTGTAAAAACGCTATTGGTAATCTCAGTAGGGAGGCCTAGGCCTCCTTACCCAGCAGTTTCAAAGACTTATGACTTCTGAAAAATAAAGATCAGTAGGTAGTACTGAATTAATGGGTGAAAATAGCTAGTCAATCTTCAAAAAACTAAACATGTAACATATATAATACTGATTATTTGGCCACTTGCAGAAGTTTTCTTGGATTTTCTCAGATTTGACAATGAGACTGTGATAGTTAGAAATCTTTTGTATTTTTACAATACGTCCCTGAAACGATCCTTTAAAGGTAAATTTAGACATACCTCTTTTATATATTCATAGCTGAAAAAACAGTGCTAAACACAATTTTACAAATGCTGTCAGGCCAAGAACTTACATACCACTTTTTGCAAGTCTCATTAAATAAGCCAAACACATTAGTATCAAGAATACAACTCAGAAGTCTTATTTTGATATCAGTTACTGGCAGTATATTACAACATAATTAAACTCTGTTAATGAGTACATCTTGTCAAGTCCTGGTACATACTGTAAAGAAGAAGAGGAAGTGATAGAAAGAATTGTCTTCTGTTTAATATAGGAAAACCTACAATTGTTGCTTGAACCTTCTTAAATTATCCATCACGTTTTGTTCAATTGTTTCTTCCTTTATTACTTTATGGGGGTAAGGTTTCGAAAATAATGGAAAAAGATGTGTGGGATAGGTTTAAGAGTCTTGATACTGCACTGATCTACTACTATGTGTTTCACTGATCTCTTACTATGTGTTTAAGAGGCTCTTTTGCACTACAGTATCAGGACCTCCATAAGCAGGTTTCTTTTACAAAGTGGTTTTACTGTGACAGTGACTTCTTTTCTAAAAATCACATTGTTTTTTTGATAGATGCTACTCCTCCTTTATAGCTTAATGTCAATTACATTGATAACTGTCTATGTTCATTAGGAAAAAAAATTTGCTTACATGCTTTTATGTTTGCAATTGAGTAAATCCAGATTTTGAGACTACCACATTTGGCTGCTTACACAAAACCCTGGTTTTATGTTCTCCAGACATAGGCCCTTGCTTGTATCTACAAAGCTCTGTAACAAATAACTCTTGTGTTCCAAAATACTGTGATCTAAATTTTATTGAGGGTAGGGAGGGAAAGGACTATGAAAAACAGTTGTATACCATAAAACCATTGAAAAAGGTAACTGTACTTTGTTTTTTTTTGTTTATTGTCCTGGAAAGTGAGTGTTAATTTAAGAACAAACAATAATGCCAGTACACTTACCAGTCCTCCTGCAAGCAGTAATATTAGAATAGCTCTTAAATCCAGTAAAACCAGACCTAGCACACCAGAAAGGAAAAAAATAAAAAATAAAAAAAAATCATATGCCAGCCTTCTATAAATTTAATAAGACTTTAGTGTCTTTTCAAGATAATTACTTTGAAATCAGTTGGCTTTTTAACCATGTTCTTAATATGTCCCCACTTCTATTTTTTTGTTTTATATCTGGCTGCTGCACACAAATTGGAAATAGAGCTTTTCTGTTATTACGGAATATTATGATCTTCATATGTGATTGGCATTTCCAGATTAGCGAGAACAATGCATATGCACTATTGTTATACCAGTAGTTACTAATATTTTATTTGCCTCCATTCTAAAATGCACACTTTGTATCTTTGTTTAATCTAGATACATAGTTAATTCTTCTTTGCAGCGAAGAATGTTTTCTGTTTGTGCTGGTTTGATTTGGTGGGGTTTTTGATAGAGGGGGAAAGGCCCCAGCAGTGGCTCTGATAAGAAGCTGAGAAGCTCCTCCTGCTTCCAAAACCAGCCAAAGATCCATTAGAGGGACAATAGATGCTCCTCTGCGATTAACATACGAAAGAACTGATGTAAGATCTGAGCAGAGCAGCACTTAAAGAAAGAAGAGCTGTGCTGCAGGAGGAGAGCAGTGCTGGTGGTTGTTGGGGAAGAAGGTTGCCCAAGCAGAAGTTTCCCTGCAACCCATGGTGAGATGGCAGCTGTGCCCCTGCACTCATGGAGGAACGTGGTGGAGCATTCCCTGAAGGTGCCAGGAGGGGTGAACTTGGCCAGTGGACTTGGATTTCGTGGCCAGAGGATTTGCTGCCAGTGGACTCTGATTATGCAGCTGTGAAGGACCCCAGCGCCAGGGGAGTTTGTTCCTGAAGCAGCCCATGATTCTGTGGGAAGCCCAGGCTGGAGCAGTTCTGGACCTTGTGGGAAGGACTCAGGAAGGAGAGGTTTGTGGAGGACTTCTCCCATGGTAGGGACCTGTGGAGAAGCAGGGAAGGACTGTAAGGAATCCTTCTTCCTGAGGAGGAAGGAGCAGCAGGAACCACCAGCCTGTGAACTGACTCTAAACCCCATCCCCTGTCCCCCTGTGCCGCTGGGGGGGAAGGAGAGAGAGAAACCAGGAACAAAGGGATTTGGACCCAGGAAGAAGGGAGGGTAACATATGCAAGCCCTGCTCTGTGTGTCGTCTGTGTCCTGTGTGTATTTAATTACTGTGAAATAAAAATATTATTTTTCCCCAACTTGAGTCTTTTTTGCCCAGGACCTTAATTGGTGAAGAACCCTCCTTGTCCTTTGTCTCGATCCATGATCTTTGTCTTCCTCATCCCAGAGTGTGTGTGTGTCAGGGGAAGCTGAGTGAGCATCCATGTGGTTGTTCCTTTGTTGTTGTGTTGGACCCAAACCATGACAAGAGTTCTCAATTCTTGGAGAAGCAAGGTGGGGAGCCAGCAGAAGTGTCACCTTGGATTTCTGAAGGGCAGACTTTGGCCTGTTTTGGAGTATGGTTGAGAGTGTCCCTTGAGAGACCGTCCCAAAGGGCAAAAGAGCCCAGGAAGGTTGGTTATACTTCAAGGAGGAACTCTTAAAGATACAGGAGAAGGCGATCCTTGGGTCCCAAAAGATGAGCCAATGGGGAAGATGACTAGCCAGGCTAAATAGAAAGCTTTGGCTGGACCTCAGGATCAAAAGGAAAGTTTACAACGTTTGGAAAAGAGGGTTTGCAACTTTCGAGGAATACCAAGATGTAGTGAAGCTATGCAGAAGGAAAATTAGAAGGACCAAAGCTCAAGCAGAACTCAGTTTGGCCACTGTGGTTAGATAACAAAAAAAGTTTTTTTCCAGTATATCAATAGAAAAAGGAAGACTAGGGTAAACGTAGGCCCACTGATTTATGAGGTGGCACCCTAGTGGTGGAAGATAGAGCGAATACAGAGTTACTGAATGCCTTCTTTGCTTCAGTCACTAGATGTCATCTACCTTGACTTCAGCAAGGCTTTGACACTGTCTCCCATAACATCCTCATTAGGAAACTGAGGGAGTGTAGGCTAGATAACTGGACAGTGAGGTGGACTGAGAGCTGGCTGTGTGACAGAACTCAGAGGGTTGTGATCAATGGAGCACGGTTGAGTTGAAGGTCTGTAACCAGTGGCGTCCCCCACGGGTCAATACTCAGTCAGGTATTAACCTATTCATCAACCACCTGGACAAGTGGACAGAGTGTATCCTCACCAAGTTTGCTGATGATCAAATTGGGAGGGGTGACTGACACTCCAGAGGGCTGTGCTGTCAGGGCAGAGGAAGGCAACAACAAGGGCAAGTGTAGGGACCTGCACCTGGGAAGGAAGAACCCCATGCACCAATATAGGTTAGGGGTGGACCTGTTGGGAAGCAGTTCTGAGGACAAGGTTCTGGGAGTGTTGGCAGATAATAAATTATCCATGAGCCAGCAATGTGCCCTTGTTGCCAAGACCTAAAGGGCATGTTCTGTTTGTGTGAGGAAATAGCTGGTCCTTCACAAAGGGTTAGTGCTGTGATGGTCACTTAAATGTTTGTGTATTCATAAAGGGCAATTAAAAACCATTTTCATTACTCAGTGCAGTGATCATTAGTCAATATAACATACACAGGAAGGTATTTTATATATATATATCTAAGTTTATTAGATATTAAAATTCAATACTAATTGTTTAAAACAAGCCAATTTAAAATAGCAATGTGCTTTTGCTCACTAAATAAGCAGCACTTACATCTTTGCCCACATTTGGAAGACAAAACTTTCTAAATGTACTACAAAATTTTTATAACTTTATCTTTTAATAATGAAAAAAGGAAAACCAAAACATTGTGTTCTTTCACAAACGAGAATTTTTTCCAGGATTTGATGTCCAATAAAATCCACTTCCATTTGCTTTAGAATTATGAGCTATTTTAACTTGCAAAAACATGGCAAATTTCAAAGATGCTACTGCAGACGTTTTATAGATGTCATTGCTTAAGTGTGAATAGCTGTATAGCCTGAAAATTAGAGGGATCATATAGGGGTATTACAGGGTTTTTTGGTGATTCGTTGGACAGGATATAAATAAATAAAAAAAAGTCATTAAGTATTTACAGGTGAAGTCAGCATATAGGTAAAACAAAATGAAAGAGCTTTCTGATCCTGGTCTCATTTAGACACTTTTGATCGAGTCACTGATGGTGAAAATGAGGTATTAAGAGAAACACCAAACACACCAGAAGAAGACATACTGCTTCTGTTGCTGCCTCTCATAGAAGGCCTTATTTTTTTTTAAAAAAAATACAGTTTTAGCTGAATTATTAGCCATGCAACAGTGAATTAAGATAACTGAGCTAGCATAGTATTTTTGCTTCTAATTGTCTGTCTGACTTTGAGAAGTTTTGCAGTTCTTATATATACAGAACATAATCTGTAAAAAAAAAAAAAAAAAGAAGTTATTTTAATGCTTTTAGCTAATATATTCATTCCTCTAGCTCTCGTGAAAGAGTAAATATTGTAACAGGTTTTTTCAAATTGCTTATTTAGATCAAAAATTTCTCTCAGGTTGCAATAGGCCATAGGCACATCTCTCTCCACTCATAATTTAAAAGAGCATATTGCTTCAGTTAAGACTACAACTTTTCAGGTTTCCTTTGTTTCTGCAGGATTCTTCTATTTATAATATTTCTCATATACTCAGTAACTTACAAGCATGTTTTTTGTTGTAAATGTGAGAGAAACTCTTCATTAGACGGTAGTATTCACAGTGGACTCAGTGGAAAATGTGTTAAAAAATTGTTTTCATATTTAATTTCCCATGTTTATAGGGTTAATAGGAGTTGTAATTAGCTTCTTCCAAACATGTTTTGAAGACTATGATGGAGATCCAACAGATTTTTTTTCCAAGGTTTATATAAAGACATTCCTTTAGTGATGCAGTCTTAGGAACAGATTGAAAAAAAATGTGACAGTTGTGTGTAATCTCCTCTAGAAGGGGTTTGTTTTGGTTTCCCTTTTTCAAACCATTGCTGTGGCTCTTGTTACTGAGACCAATGCTACGTACATATTCCTGTAGTACCTCTCTGACACTAGTGCAAAACTGATTTTAAAAATGGCTCATTATGCATATAGTACCATTGCAGTGGCCTTCCCTCTGCATCTCTGGCAAACTTACTGTTACTCAGAGCTTCTTTTAACAGGAGTTAATTAGGATGAGAAAGTTGCTGCTTGTTTTTTATTGCATGCAAACCCCAGGACATGCTGCAGTAATCCCATAGTGCTGTGTGGTGCCCTAGGAGAGGTGTTTAGTGGATGTTTTGGAAGTCTGTTGTTAGCATTGGAAATGTTCTTTATCAGATCATTTAACTAGTTAACTCTCCCTGGATATTATGATAAATGTATGTAATATGTTTTTTTGGAATTTGCTAATTTGAAATGCGTATTAAATATAATACTAACAAAGTCAGGGCAATCTTAAGTATTTCTTCTTCTCATAATACACACTTTTACCTACAATAATGAGAAATGAATGTAAGTCTTCTGAAAAGCCCTCAGCAAGGAGTAAAGTGGTCCAAGGAGCTTTGTCCAAGGAGTAGACCAGAAATAGGGTTTTAATTTTTTATCCAGGACACAGACTGCTTTCAATTTTTGAAAGAACAACTCCCATTTTTATTATTATTTTTTTTTTTTGTTCTGCAACTCTGCCTTGTAAGATGCAGACAGAAGAGAGCTAGCCATGACAGGGAAGAACTTTGTCTTTCCTGTGTCATCACTCAAATCAGATTAATTTCAAAATTTGCATTTGCGGAAGTTTTATATTTCAGAGAGAAAAATTAGAAGAACATTATTTTTACTGTTGCAATGTCTTTTTTTTAATATAAACTCTGCTTTTTTAAAAATAATTTTGTACAGAAAGCCTCTGTACCTCTGATCCTTTAAAAGCTGAAAAATCTGTATTTTGCACTTTAGCTGCAAAGTCAGTGGAAACCTTGAGACCTCGAAAAGGCCTTTGGTTGCCAAGTTGGTCAGCACAGCTTTTACCCTGGGGACTAACTGAAGCCTGTGGGTTTCTTTTATTGGTATGATGCTAGGCTTGTTTCCCAACATCTGACCAAAATCCCTAATTGAGTTTTAAGGCAACAGTAATATTGAGTAAAGCCAGTTTCTTCTGTGGATATAGAGGTGTTATGTATGTTTGGCATTTTGCAGTTTATTCTTAATTAAACAAGAATTTTAATGATGTCAAACTTGGAGGTTTTTAGTAATATCAAAAGGCATTATCACTATAATTTAAACTGCAGGACTTTCTAATCTACCTTTTAATGCAAAAGGGAAAGGATCCACTTATTTTCAGTCCAGTATTGCGTGTACACTAAGAAGGAATAATTCCTAAAGCTCCTGCTTACTTTATTGTCCCTTCCCAATTGCAAATTTGGTTTTGAAGTGCATACTCTGTGTGATTAAATAAAAGGCACTGAAAAACAGTGAGGAAATCTTGTGATCTAGCCATTTTAGAAATTAATTTAAATTACTGTTTAGCAAAAATGGAGTAATTCATCACTTATACGTTGTTCCCTGTAAGTCATTTATCATGAGTGGCAACTCATCATCATTTTACTCTAACTGAATATGGTGGGGAGGGATCAGAGATTTATATTGTGCAAGTTCATACTTCTTGTAGTTGGCAACCAATTTAATTATTGTAGATAAAATAAAGCAGGAGTTATAAAAGCTTTTCCAAGTTTCTCTTCTGCATCTGCAAGATGATATTATACGTGATTTTGTATCACTTATGCTGTATAATTCTTGTTGGCAGGTAGAATTTTCCTTTGCACTTCAATTTACTTAAGTGCATACTAGTTTTACTTGCATACTGGATACAAATAGTGCAAAGTCTGCAGACTTTGGTGTCCAGGATTTCAGATGTAGTGGTTTTTTGTATAAAACATGTACTGATAGCGGACTTGACAAACAGAGACTATGACAGTCCAAATTTGTTGGTTAGAACCCCTAACCAAAATCTTACCTCTCTTGTCATCTTCTTGAGTGATGCATTTTCTCCTGTAGAAGGGCTTGAGATGGTTCACCAGTTCCCTGGATCTTTGGAATCAACAGACACTAGCACACAATTTTTCTGGAAAAGAATAATTTAAAATAATAAGTCCTGGATGAAATATTCCTGAGTCCTTCAGAATAAGTTGCTTGTGTTCTCAGATGTGTTGTTATCACGTTAGGCTAGCCATGATAATCTTGTAACAGACTTATTCACTAATAAAGGAGGAAGAAGGTAATGTGACTAGTAAAATGAAAATTTGTTTTAGAATGCTTTCTGGAACCGGTAACTGCTGTTTTTGTGATACTGCATCTTCATCCTTCTGTGACAGTAGCAGCTCTTTTCAGACAAAAAGTTCTCATTTGCAGTGTAGCTGTCTGCTTTTAACAGCCTGTGAGTATAGCTTTCCTTACTTGCTGATTTATGTGCAAGACTTGACTTTTACTCAAAGTTTGCTTTGACATTGCAATGGATAATGCAGTGCCTTTCTCGGTATGCTGACAAATAAGATGCTCAGGAACAGCAATCTTAGTTCCTGCTAGAGAATCTATTCCATCATGCTCTATCCTTTTTGGTGTATGCTATATCAATAGGGAAGGAAGCCAGGAATTTGTATTTACGGGGGGGTGGGGAAGGAGGAAAAGAAATGTGAATATTTCCTAGTTGTGGATTTGAAATAATTAATCTCCTTTTCTCCCCAGATTGTATCCTTGGAATTTTGTGTGAAAACTTGTTTAGAGGACAATGAAATTTTATGGAAAGAAACAAAAAAATGTGAGAAAGGGAAGGAAGAATGGGAGATTCTTCTGTTAAAAATGATTTAGATTAATAGGAACAGAAAACTGATAGCAACAACAGTACTTTTAAAATTAATTTAACCATAACTCATAAAGTAGACCATCTGTACTCCATTTGAGTTAATAACTTATTATGTTTTATCATAATTGCATAATTTTTGTTGATTTTGTATGTAAGTCTTAACTTTGTTAAGAAGACAATAATAATAACTTGTTTTCTTCGAGTATCTGCGTGAGTTGTTTAGGTATGCAATCCAGTAAGAATGTTTTATGCAATGAGGAAACAAATTAACATCAAATTCAGGTATAAAATACTACTTAATATTTATAGTTTTTCATCTTAAGATCCAGGTAGTGATATGTTAATGGAAGGGTACAGATTTGTCTTCTATAAGCTCGCTATGCTGAGAAAGCTTGTGAGTGATGATCCTGATGTCGTTCTCGGTTCAATGGTACACACCCTATGCAGAGAGAATTTCCTTTGTATGTAATGGCAACCATTAGTTTGCAGTTACTGCAACATCTCTTAATTCTTGGTGCTTACTACAGAAGTAGCAGTTCAGGCTGTCTCATTTTATTTTATCAGTCACCCTTGTTAATAGTTTTGCTTACATGCTGTTTTGGTGTAGTTTTTGCTGGTTACATTACTTTCTGAAAGACTTAATAGGTGGCTTAATGGTGTTTCAGTTTTAAATTGCCATTAAATTGAGCACAAATCAGTACATCTGGGAACCTACTAGACTGGTTTGGCATAATTTATTTATTTAGCTCATATTTAATGGTTTGAAGATGTCACAGAAGGAACTTGGCTCTTAAGAAATAGAGTATCATCTTCCTTTCTCTTTGAGAAAAATTCTTTAGGTACGTATACAGATAAATTGACAGTACTCTCCTATGTCTTGTTTGTGTAATAGTAGATTGGTTTGTCACAT
This sequence comes from Chaetura pelagica, assembly GCF_000747805.2. NCBI lineage: Eukaryota > Metazoa > Chordata > Aves > Apodiformes > Apodidae > Chaetura > Chaetura pelagica. The sequence continues at coordinate 653,237 of NW_009954544.1, forward strand.
CACATGGGCCCTTGGAATTTAGTTAATAAGCTTATTTCAAGACTTTTCCTCTTCTCTACTGAAACATTGCATCTCTCAATAAATAGCTTGGACTTACTCTTTCTGGACATTTTTATTTCTCTGGTCTATGGTCCCATTCTTGTTATCACCTAATAAGACCAGAGCATCCAGTCACATGCATGTGATTTAAATCGTGCATGGTCAGATGCTCGTATCATTATTGAATCAGCTAGACCTGCTTTATGGTTTAATACTGACAGGGAAGAGGCTAGATATGCTATAAATCTTAATATGGTGCTTATGTAGGATTGTAAAATCTGCTACGGACTGTAAAAGTATTTCTTCTGGATGCTTGATCAGACTCTAAGGACTTAAATCAGCTTCCAAAGAAGTGAATATAAAAGCTGTCATTGACTTCACTGAGGAACATGGCAAATTCTAAGTAGGAAAATAGAAAATAGCCCCTTTCTGCACTAGTGGGTACTTTGATAAAACATGCTTCTTGTCTGAATCTGTTCTGTGACACAAATAGATCACGTCTTCCTGTATTTATGCATATCCTGTTATTCAGGATAGTAACTGCAGTAATATAAAATAATTGAGAGTACTCAAAATTCAGAATGAAAACATGTTCAGTTCTGTTATTGGTATTCATATTATCTTGTGCTTTTCTATGCAGGTAATTATATTTTAGACATTAAATGAAGTGCAACACTTCATAGTGGCTAGAATGACTGCCATACATTTCTAATGCTTTATCCAAGTGTTATTAAGTGATAGTGTGGAAAAAACTAACCAACCAGCAATATACAATGTTATTAATAAAACTTGTTCTTAACTTGCTTTTAAAATCAACAAATGAAGCAATGAATTATAGCTGATCTTTTATATATAAAAAAAGTGTATTTTATATTTTTTTTCCATCTGTGCATTCTAAAAGTCCTTTCATGTCAGAAGTAAAGTAGTACATCTGCTTGACATTAGAGAGTTGATATGAGGATAGTTACCAGTATTGCCTCATGGATTCTGTGTCCTGTGTTTAATTGACAAAACATTTTTACTTATATGTGACTCCTACAGTATGCCTGCTAGAAATGTCTCTGTTTTTCAGTGAGAAAACACAGTAAAGCTCTGTATCCCTGGCTTCCTGTTCTCAGTTTTTCTGAATCTTTACTAGCCTACACTAAACCATATTTTGGCAGGGCTGTATCTGTTTTACCTTATATCTTCCCGTTTCATGTCTGGGAAGGCAGCATTGGAGTTGCAGTGTCTAATCACTTTCCACATGTCAATATCATAATGAGGGAAAAGTTATCTGAGGTTGCATCCAAGTGAGCATAAGAAGGAACTTTGTTCATAAGGAATGCATTACTCCAAAGGCCTGAGAAATGTGCCCTTCAGATAATTTCTGTATTATGTGCAATTTGGCCAAACTAGAATATTGTCACAGTAGATATTGCTTGAATCCATGCCATGGAAGTATCTTCATATTATAAGGAAATACTTAATTTGGTTGAGATACTTTCTGTGAAAAGATCCTTTGCACTTAGTCTCCATCCAATCATTTGAAACTGGCAGTTTTCATTATTCATTTCTCAGTAATGCCAATAAGTTGTTTTTTTTTCAGTTGTCAGATGCTTGTGGAAAAGTATTGTAGTTCTTAGCAAGCAGCACCTACTGGAAAATAAAATTACTACTTAGCTAAGTATGCAGACTGTCTCGTTAGCTGCTCAGCCAAGCCCTGCGACCTTTTGTCTGTCAGACTTTTCTTTTTCCTAGTAGTGAACATAGCAGAATAACAATGGAAGTTCCTTTAACTTATTGATAGCAGAAGTGAATTTCCTGATACATAAAAATGTTGCTGAATCATTTCAGTGTTTTCAACCTTAGCTTCCCAAAAGCTGTTTACATCTAGTGGTAGGGTTCCCTGCTCATGGCAGGGGGGCTGGAACTTGATGATCTTTACGGTCCCTTCCAACCTTCATTCTATGATATTATGATTAGTATGGCATTTTCAGTTTAAGCAAAGGAATACAAATTTGATGCAAATCTAAGTAGTTTGTTTAAAAATTGAATGCTTCAGCATAAATTAAAAAAATAACTCAGAAAACTTCTGATTCAAACTTTCATTAATTCCTTTCAGAAATGCCCCAAATGTGGTCTCAACTCCCTGTGAATTTCAGGGAGTTTCATGCAGGAGTTGAGTTTGATCAGTTCAACTGCCAGAGTGATGGCACAGTAAGGCAGAGGGAAGAACTACAGCTTATCTAATGCTTGTTTAAGTGACTTGTGTGAAGATTATTAAACATGCCTGTTAATGACAGTTCTTCAGTGACATTACTGAGTATTAAAGGCCTTATTGTCATAGCTACAAGGATTAGGAAAGAGATAAAAAATTAAAAGTTAACATTGCAGAGTGCATAGCATTTTGTAAAGAAGATGCTGCAGGAGAGTTCAGTTTGTCATTACTGGTTTTCCCAAAGGGTTATCAAGTGGAATCTGTGTGTGAAATAGATGTATTACAGTCACAGTGATGCTGACTTTGTCTTTCCAATGACAACTCAGCTGTTTTGTTTTGGGTTTTGTTTTTTTGTTGTTGTTTGTTTTTTTTTATTGTAGTGGGATTTTTTTTTTCTTTCTAATGAAGAGGAGTAGAGTTGATGATTTAGCCTTTTATTTCTCTCTCTGAAGGAAAATGTAATTAAGTAAAAAAGTTCTAGCCTTGAGTACGTATGAAGTGGTTGACACAAAAATGTTAGCTTTTCTATTGGGTGTTTGTGGCGACGTTTCAGGAGCTTTTTGATCTTATATTCTTCCTCTGTTGAGGATGGGAACTGGGTGGGCAGATGGCCAATGTCAACCCAACACAACCCTTAAGGCTTTTTCAAGTTTGTGTAAATAGTGTTTCTATTTACAGTCCAAGGTTATAATTTTGTTTAAATGAATACTCCTGCTTGCTTTTTCAGGCTCTTGTTTAGGAATAATTTTTTAAAATGTATGTGCCTGGCATGCATGAACACTTCATTGCATTTTCATGTTTGCATGAATGACCTGGCTTTACGGAAGTATTTTACAGTGCATAATATGTCCACATAAATACTTTGCATGTTGATTCATTCATGTCTTTCAGCTTTTTCTATTATAGTTGTTAAATACATGAGACAAAACTACACATGCCGTGTTGCTACATTTAAGTTTTATCATCTGTCCATTGCAGTTACTCATGTTGTTTTAGTATGCCTTTGCAGTAAGCATCCATACCAAATAAATTTGCTCTTGAGCATTTTATGCTTTTATTAAATATTCATTAAATGAAATGCATAGTATGAATGCAGTCTGCTCTTAGTGCATTGAAACCCCAGAAAATACATTGTTTGTAAATTCTTTATGCAAAATGAGCCAATGTTTTCTTCCTCTACCAAAACACGTCAAGGTCCAGGACATGCTGCTATTGGTGCAGTGTTGTTCTGCATGCAGGACTGATTTTTTAAATTTAAGACCTGGAGAATGGGCACTGCAATTCCTATGTGGCCCTAGTGCAAGCTATTGTTTCTGACTGATGAGGAAGCAGTATAAGTAGGATAAATGCTCCTCTATTGGTAATATCATAGGTAAAAAATACAAACTTTTTGAATGATTAAATAGAATCATTTTTTGCCTCAGTCATGCACATAGAATTTAGCTCATATCTCGGTCAAATTCAGCAAAGGATAAAATTGGGCCCAAGTTTCAAAATCTTGTGCTGGTAAAAAGTGGCCTGGTGATAAATTCATAGAATCATAGAATAGTTTGAGTTAGAAGGGACCTTAAAGATCATCTAGTTCCAACACTCCTGCATAGGTAGGAACACCTCCCACTACATAAGTTTCCTCAGAGCAACACCTAACATGCCCTTGAACACCTCCAGGGATGGGGCTTCCACAACTTCCCTGGGCAACCTGTTGCAGTGCCTTACCACCCGCACGTTAAAGAATTTCTTCCTAATATCTAATCTAAATCTCTCCCCTTGCCCTCTCACTAAAAGTCTGTGTAAAAAGTCCCTCCCCTGCTTTCCTCTAGGCCCCCTTCAGATACTGGAAGGCTGCTATGATATCTCCGTAAAGCCTTCACTTCGAGGCTGAACAATTCCATCTCCCTCAGCCTTTCCTAATAGGAAAGGTCATCTTTGTGGCCCTTCTCTGGACTTCCTCCAGGAGCTCCATGTCCTTCTTATGTTGAGGGCTCCGGAATTCAACACAGTACTCCAGGTGGGATCTTATGAGAGCCAAGTAAAGGGGGAGAATCAACTCCCTTGTTCTTCTGGCCACACTTCTTTTGATGCAGCCTAGGACACAGTTTGCTTTCTGAGCTGCAAGCTCACATTGCCAGCTAATGTTGAGCTCCTCTTCCACCATCACTCCCAAGTCCCTCTCCTCTGATCTGTTTTCCATCCATTCTCCACCCAGCCTGTAGCTGTGCTTTGGATTGCTCCGACTCAGGTGGAGGACCTTGCACTTGACCTTGTCGAACTTCATGTAGTTTGCACAAGTCCGCTTCTCAAGCCTGTCAGGGTCCCTCTGGATGGCATCCCTTCCCTCCAGCATGTTGACTTCACTACACACTGGTGTCATCAGCAAAGTTGGTGAGGCTGCACTCAATTCTGCTGTCCATGTCACCAACAAATATGTTAAATAGCACTGGTCCAAGTACTCTTGGGGTACACCACTCATCACAGGTCTCCATCTGGGCAATGAGTCGTTGATCAGCACTCGTTGGATGAGACCATCCAGCCAGTTCCTTACCCAGTAAGTGGTCCCTCCATCAAATCTGTATTGTTCCAGTTTTGATATCAGGATGTTGCATGGGACAGTGTTGAAGGCTTTTCACAGGTCCAGGAAGATGATGTCAGTTGCTCTTCCTTTGTTCACTGAAGCTATGACCCCATGGTAGAAGGCCACCAAATTAGGCAGGCAGGATTTGCCCTTGGTGAAGCTGTGTTGGCTGTTACCAATCACCCCTTTGTTTTTCTCATGCCTTAGCAGAGCCTTCAGGAGGATCTGCTCCATGATCTTGCTGGGCACAGAGGTGAGACTGACTGGTCTGTAATTCCCTTGGTCTTCCTTTTTTCCTTTTTGAAAACGGGGGTTGTTTCCCTTTTTCCAGTTAGTGGGAATTTCTCACGACTGCCAAGACTTTTCAAATATGGTGAACAGAGGCTTTGCAACAAATAACAGACTTAGTTTTAACTGCTTTTCTTTCTATAGGAAACATTAGACAGAACACCTCTAACAATGTAAATTTTGTTTAGAAGGGAATTTCATGCTAAAAAATAATTAAAAATTTGGACTCATAAGCATGACTTTTTAGGTGTTCCTCCCCAGAAAGGTGACTGGGTTTGTCAGTGAAGCTACCATCTGCCTAGATATTGCAGCTCTACAGATGTTTGGTTAGGATGTAACACAGTGTGATGATACCTGGCTCGTACTATGTATTCGTTATGTATGATGAATACATGAATGCAGGAAGCAGTCTGTGTGCTGTGCACAGTCAACTGCTTGTTGTAATAGAGGAATATTGCTTAATCTGAGATTAGGGATTTTAATTTGGTTTTATTTGTGCTTTGTGAGAGGTGTTATCAAAAAATAGCAAGGAAAAGCATCCTTAAGGGTGCTCAGACATGTGATTTTTAAATTATTTTTGCAAGTGTTTCTTCACAAAGTAGTCTTAGGCTATGAAGTCCAGCTGTGGTTTTCCTATTACGTATTCTAAGTTCCTTCATTTGAGGCAAGGTGCTGTTGAAGCCAGCTTTGGACTTTATACAGAGCATATGAGATGAACAGTTGCTTTGTGATGTTTTTATGTAATAGTCTAATATAGTTTGACTGCAACTACACACAAATTCTGCGTCAAATCTGTGAGATAGAACTTCAAAATAAATACAGACCAATAACTGTTAATATTCTTGTTACAAAGTTAAGCTAACATTCAGTTCCTGTCTGGAGTTTTATCCGAAGTTACTTTGCAGTACTATGTGAAATTTATATGTTCTGCTTTCTAAAGAGAATGATTGCAAATATCTGGTATCAATGTTAATGTAGTCTACTGCAGAGGGCTACAAGCAAGATGATGTGGAACACCACAAGACAGATACGGCCAAGGACTTTTCAAACAAATTTGCTCTTGTATCTGCTTTTTACATGCTCTGTCATTCACTAGTCTCTTAAATTCATGTTACTGTTACTTCTCTGATCTATATATTAAAACAGGTGTTTGGGTTTTTTGCTGGTGCTGTCATAGACTAATGTATGCAGCTGTGTTATGGAGGCTGAGTTTGTTCTCAAGAATGTTGAAATTAGGCATCTACAGATTTTCATGCCTTCATCCTTACACTGCACCAACATGCAGATGTTTCCATTGAAATTAAGAAAACTACCCTCTATGGCACATACTGGCTAGTAAAAATATATCCCAGAAAAAAACTGTTTTCTTACTGACATGTTAACTTGCTCTCTGGCATAATA
>NW_009954544.1:664736-702258 GCF_000747805.2 Chaetura pelagica
AGAGTAACATATTTGAGTGAGGACAGTTTCCTCAGTTATTGTATGCATGACATGTATGGTTTGGTTTTCCTCTGATGTTTATTAATAGGGTAAAATTATAAAATAATTCTGGTAAATTTTCAGCATCCTTTCAAATCAGCACCTTAATTGCTTAGGTGGAGGGCTGTGATAACAGTGCACTTTAGTATCTTTGTGATACTTTTAATTTATATTAGACATATTTTTCTCATAATGAAGATGAAAGATAAAACCAATGTGAAACACTGAGCTTGATCCAGTATTCATTGAAGTTTGCAGACATAATTAGCATTATTACTATTATTGTCAGTATGCAACATCCAGGAGTTGGTACTGTAGCTGTTTTTGTGGGTTTTTTTAACTGATTGAAACTTTTTTATGCCTGTAAATAACAGTTGGAGATGCACTCTTACCTTTCAAGTTCAGCTGAAAGACACATAGTAATGGTGCCTTGAGTATTTAATATTTTTCTTAGTGTAAATTAAATTCAATTCAAAAAACTCCTGATTCTTTCCAAAGAAATGGCAAGTACAGCACAAATATCAATCATCTGGGTTAACCTGAATATTAATTTTGCATTACATGAAAGTGGTGTATGAAAAAACCTGGCTAATGTGAATTCAGGCATCCATCAATATAGGGGAGAATCACTGCTGACTCAGCTACCATTTTTTGACAGTTGTGGTAGGTTATCACTAATGGTTACTGACAGACAAGTCAGTTACTAGCATCTTGTAATAATGCAAGAATATAACAGACATTATGCTTCTTTTTTGCACATTCAGTTCTGAGCAGCTAGGTCACATCTGCATGAAGGACTCAGACTTTGAAGCATGTGATAATTTGGAAGTAATAGTATGTTTATTACAAACTGTTTCTGGGATTCTTAGATTGGTGAGAGAGGTGAATCTTGCAGATAGTAAAAGGTCACTTTTGGAACCTGTGCCTTGTCTCCCCCTCACCCCAAACACTCTTCTTGTCCTGTCCTGAGTTCTTCTTAGATTTCAAACTCAAGTTTATTTCTCTAGGCCTGCCTTCAAAAAAGTGTTGTTTGGATTTCTTCTAGTAGGGAATTCTTACATCATGATTGTGGTTTTAGATGTTCCTTTCTTTTTAAAGCAAATACTGTTTTTAAATGCTTCCAAGAATAAACACTGTACCCTGTTCTACCAAAAACTATCAAATGTTTTAGTTTTAAACTATGAAGATCTCACAGTCTTCCAGACTATGCCACCTACAGCAAAGTTGTAAATGCATCACTACAAAGGCTATGGTGACAATAATAGTGTTGTGACTGGTTTTGGAGCTGCCAAAGGTAATTACCTTCCTTTCACTCCTCCCTTTGTAGAATAACTGTAATTTCATTTTCAGTTCAAAATATTGGAGTAGGACTGAAGTAAGGATGTGGGATTAAGCACTAGATGGATTTATATAGTGAGGAGGAGAAAGATACAGTAAATAGAGAACTGGCTATTGATGAGATAGTTTGGAGCATACAGTACAAAGGTTGGAGAATTCAAATTGGAAGGTTGTAATGGGATTGTGAGAGATGTGTAGCTGAGCTTGAAGAGTTAAGATTTGCCTTAGTGTATGGGAAGAGCAGCTTGAATGGATTTATTTATTTTTTTTGTGGACTTTGATCTGGGAAATGGAAAGAAGTCCCCAGGAAATTTGTTCTGCCATCATTTTCTGTGGCTGTAGTAGCACCAGAAAGTGAGGTTAGAGCAAATTATATTTGAGAATTTGAAATCTGTATTTCAGTAGAGTTCAATCCTCTTTCTTGTTGCCTGTAAATAGTATGCAAGACTTTGTATATGGTGGTTAATACATTTTTAAATACACTTCTGTTAATATATTTAAAGGTCTTAGAAAGAACAGTAATTTTCAACCAGTATCATAAAGAATTTTATTTAATCCTGTAATGTCTAATATTGTCATTTTCATATGTAAAGTGTTCAATGTTTTATTCATTCCTCAAATTTTTGCCTTAGTTTTCTTCAATCTGTCACCACTTAGATAATTTATGAATGCTTAAGACCTGTCTTGCTCTGTTTTCCTCTATAAATGAAAACAGTATGTTGTTTGGTAGCATGAGTGTCTTATGAAGTCTTTGCAATAGATATCATTTTTAGATATGGAATCATCAACAAGATAGTTTTCTGATAACATCTTCTCTGAAATAAGATAATATTAGCTGTCCTGGACCTGTTCTGTGGCATTATTAGTTTGTTTGGGTTTTGAGGTTTCATTGTTTTGTTTTTTGTTTTTTTTTAATTAGTAATCCATTTAATAGAACAAACTTGCTGAAAAGCAGTATTCCAAAACTATTCAGAACTGGAATTATCCATTTACTAGGATGAGGAATGTCACCTTTTTAAAGAATATTTCTACTGTCTTTCATTGACATTGTCAGAGCATACAGTTTATTCTTAATGATGTTGTGAATGATCTGTTAATGCTGTTTTAATGAAACCTGAAAATATGCAATTTGAGTGTTTACTTCCTCATGTTAGAGGCACTGGGGACAGTAGTATAGAAACTTATTGAAAAGCAAAATATCTGTTTCTATGGGGGACTTAGCATTAGTTCTCAGGGGAGTCTATGCTTTCCCAGTGATCCATGCTGACAAATTTTTGAAAGGAAAGTAAAATGGAAGAATGAAGTATTTGGCTTTGTTTCTTCAGGAGTGTAACGAGACCTCATGATAAAAAACATTGCTATGATGTTGGCAGAACTGCAGAGTCTTCAGTAAGGCTTTTGTTTGGGTTTAATAATATGTCTAGAGTGGTGCTAATTCTAGATGTAACAGTTTGTGTGCTATTGCCAGAGTCACTTCACTAGCCTGGTAAAGAAAGGCGCATGGGACAGATTATAAACTCCTCAGTGCAGAAACAGTCTTACCTTTTTACAGAAGCCCACTATGACTTTGCCTTCTGGCATTTCCAGAATGTAACAATGATGACAGAAAAATGGACAAATTGGAGATTGGGTATTTTGTTTCAGGACACAGACAACTAGATCCAGTCTAAAAATAGCGGTATTCCACTAAATCTTTCCATGGGTACTTAATACAGGAATTTAAACTTTGAAGGTACAAATTCCCATATGCCTTGGAGACATACAATTTTCTGTTTTGCACACTGGTGGACAGAAGCACAGGACATCAGTGTATGCATTGTTCTGAGAATTGGTGAAAGGATTAAGATAGTGATGAAAAATGTTACACCTTTCTTGCCTATCCCAAGGTCCAATAAAGCTGCATGTGCATTTTCAAGTGTAGAACTTCAATGATCTTGTTATAAGCATTATTTCCCCAAACCCTTTGAGATATAACTTTGAGGAAGGAAGAGCAGAGCTCTTCTGTGAAAGATGAGAATATTTAAACAACCCAGCCTTCTGTAAGAGGAAGAGCATGGTATTTTGTAGTAATGTTTTGGGATGTCTGAATTATCTTGATTTTAATATCTTCATTACAGTTTAATAAAAAAACAGTTTAAGGAATGATGAAATGGAGGAAAACAAGAGAGAATCAAATCCCCACTGAAAAAAAAGCCTGATTTAATTAGATTACTGTAGCCTTTAATTCATCTCCATGTTTCTCATTATTTACATGTTGTAAATAATCTGTGATGCTCTAAGGGTTTGAGATTTTCTAAAGCTGCCATAAAACAGCTCTGTTGCTGCATCTTCTAGGGCTTTTAATATCATCATCAACTGAACACTAAAAAAAATCTGTCAATAGTATTACCATGATTTACTGTAAAGTTACCTAGATAGCAAAATTTACTAACTAAATGTAACTAAGGGTTGTGAGCAAAATCTTTGCCAAATTTTCTGTATGTGTAGTTTTAGTACAGTTATGACATGCATTGCTCCATGACTGTTGGATGGTAGATGATAGCAGTTAACCTGGTATTATTAAAATGTGTATGTGCAGGTTTATTAAATAATTTTAATCTAAAAAAAGCTAAGAGTCATAGTTATCCTGTTTATGAAAGGCTAACAGTTTATTAGCTGTTTTAAAGGTTAATTACTATGTGTATCCCTTCTATTAGTATAAAAATAAAATTTTGTATTACTTGTATTTTATTTTGTGAATAGTTAAGTCTTACTCTGGTCAAGTGCTGAGATCTAGATGTGAATACCAAACTAGTCTTTTTCAAGTTGCTTATCACCACTCAGAATACAAAGGTTTGACATAAATTCTTTATCTGAAATTCCCCAGATCTTAAGAGGATAAAGCCTGAGTCTAAATGACTCATATCTTATGTAAGATCATATCTTATGATCAAGATATGCCTCCATAGGGAATTGGTGGTAAAGAAATAATTAATGTGGCATACATCATATCTTTGACTTCCCAGCCCATTTTTGAGCCATTTAGGAGTGGGTACATTGAGGACAGCCTCAATGCTGAATGTATTAACTAGGACTAAATATGTCTATTTGAAACTATGTGAGAACTGTTTTGCCAGTGAATGTTCACATCTCTTCTTGGGCTTTGTTATACTATAACATGCATTTAAACGAGCTATTCTGGATCCTTTCAGACTGGCTCTTGATGAATTTTTTTTAATTGTTTTTTTTATCAACTGCCTCAAGCTGAACAGAAATTGAGATTTTTTAAAACTTGTGAAGGTTCTGACTGGAACTGGACATTTTAAGAAGCTTTGCTTCTAACTAGAAAGATTAAAATGTTGAAGTAATTTTAAAATGTTAAGTAGAATATCTCAAAACAATATAAAAATCTGCATTCTTGTTGGCTAAAACTATTCATTAATGCTGTAGTTTCAATGCAACTACTTTTGAGATTTTTTTTTTTTCTTTTCTGATAATATTTAAAGATCAATGAAGATGCACATTTTCAAATAAGAATAAAAGCAGTATTTGCTGTAATTTTCTATTTCTATTTTTTTTTTCTAATGGACTTGTTCTTTTTTTAAGCTTGGTGCTTTTAAAAAAATTATTTTCATGATTGCTGTCTGCTTTCCACTCTAAAACAGTCTATACTACATAAAAAAACTCATGCCTGAATTCCAATGTAAATTTGATTATATAGCTCTCTACAGCTGTTCTAATTCTGACGCCTTCCATCTGCCTCCAAAATCATAATTTCTACATCTGTACTCTCTTTCCTCGTATATTATTTCTTTTTGTTTTCCATTAATTATTAATCTTACTTCTTTTTTCCATGCAATCTTTTATCTTGCTGGGTTTTATTCTCACTCCTGTTATCTTTCCACTCTTGGGTGTTTATTTTGTGTATGAAAAATATGTAGTCTCCAGAAAGATGTAATACTTAAATTACAGTATTTAATATATTTCAAAAGCTAACTCCTAGGAAATGTCTGGCAAATTTTTGCCTAGACATCTGTGGGCTCGGGGTCCTCCCCTGAATACTGCATCAGAAGCACAGAATTGAGAGAATGCAGATTAATAAATCTTGTGTTGCTAAAACAAGCAGAGAAGCTGATGTGTTGATATGTAAAGAGCCATTTCAATGTTTAAGGGAAAAAAAACAACTGATAAAATGCTAAGTTTTGCCAACACTGTGATGGAGACATCTCTGTAAAGATACTTGCTTAGCTAGTGACTTCGTTACTGAAGGTCAAGGGAAGTTTGTTGCCATAGTTTCAATATAATTTTTAGAAAGTAATCACAGCACAGAATTTTATAAAAAAAAAAAAGCCAAAACAACAACTAAAAGCATTTGTAGTGAGAAGGCAGGCATTACATTGTGTATATTATGGAGATAGAAAATGTCTGTACTTCATCTGGAGAAGCTATATGAAGTAAATAATGGAAGTGAAAAGGGTATATTTCTCAATTCACACATCTCTCCTGTTTCAAAAGGTTATGTTTTGTGGTTTGCTTCTTCTGCAATTTGTATGCATAGAGTAATAAGATACTTTCAAATACTATTCTGCTAAAGGACATTCTGTAATTTCAGAGTTATTACATGGCAATTTATAACTTTTTTTTTTTTCATAGACATTTAAAAACAAGTAGCAACTCTGGGGTGATGCTTTTTAAAGTAAGTGTTCCTGATTGTATGAGCATTATCTGGAAAAAAAGACAACCCCCAAGAAAGTGTAGAAAAACATAAGGAATGCTAGTAGGGAAAATTTTCCCTTTTGCAATCACTGTGTAGTTCTCTGAGCTGTGAAAGGGCTATGCCAGTCCTTCATTTATCGAAGTAGCTATGTGTCTTTGATCTCTGTTTTCTGATAGTCTTTTAGGTACAGATGAATGTAGTCATCCCTTTATACAACAGTGCACATATTGGCCATTCTGTGGAGGCTCAGGAAGATCAGAAACAGTTGCTCCAGATTGTTATGCTTTTGTGTGGTATTACACTGCATTTACAGAAATCAGTTGGATTCCCTCATTCAAAGTCTCTGCATTCATTGGTAACTATAAATAGGACATAGGTGCGCTTCAGTTTATAACAAGAACAGGATAAAAAACGCCTACCCTCTAAGGGTTTAATGTAATTAAATTAACTTCAGGTTAATATTTAAAAGCATCTATTTAAAATACAATGTAGGGAGGAGCAATCTATACTGATGAGAAGAAGCTGTTGTAAGCAGACCAAGTGGAAACCTTACACTTTGGAAACGGAAACTTTATTGACCACAATAAGGGCTTCCTAAGTTGTGAGATTTAACGCTTAGCTCAGAGACTATATAGAACTTTAAATTTATATTGACCTCAGTGACCTAGCCAGCCAGATTGTCTTCAGTCCTTCTTCACTCCCAGTGCTACAAAAATGCTTACTGTCTCTTTAATTCATTGATAGTATTTACAGTTATGGCCTTAAATTCTAACATGTTCTGTAAATTCTCTGCTTGTAGACAAAAAGCTATGTGCAAATATCTTACATCTTTATTCCTGCCATGAATTCTATAGTGTGTTATGAATTGTGTTTTATAAGTTGGCCTTCAAAGATTTTTTTCTTATGATTACTGTTAATTTTTCTTACTTTCTGCCCATAACTTCTTTTCATAACTAGCTTTTCCTACAAGGCTTTTCCTTTACCAATAATTTCCATTTGTTTAATGTCCTCTAGCAGCATTGTCCTAACCTGGAATTTTGCGTTTTCACTTTATGAGACTTTTGCTATCATCATAGCACTGAGTGTGTCTAAATTGAAATAGAATAATAAAATTAATGTTTTAATGGTCTTAGGAACTGCAAATTTCAGCCCCTTGGTCTTTGCCACTTGTCCAAGGTACTTGAGGCTTGACTAAAATGAATAAGAAAATAGCATATTTTTGTGTATAATATAGTGAATGCTTGCAGAAATATACTTATTTATTAACAGTATATATTTTAAACAGAAAAAAAAAATCAAAATTTTGAGTACAAACCACAAAATATTTTGCTGGTAGTGGAGCATGAATTTTTGTATGTTAAAGTTCTATTGTTATTAATATTTATCATGTTTTAATTTATTTGATTTCTGTTTCATTTCAGTGAAATACAGAGATGCTAATTTAGAAGAACCAATGGAATTATCTTTAAAACACTGGAGTTCTACTGTTGTAGAGTTTACCCTTAGCTTTGCTAACTTGTAGTCAAAACCAATCAAGAAGTATCAAGTATCTAAATAAAACTATGCACCAGTTTGAGAGGGAGGAAGTTATTTTTTTATTACTATCTTTTGGCAACAAAATAGAATCACAGAATCATAGAATCATAGAACTATTCAGGTTGGAAAAGACCCTTGGGATCACTGAGTCCAACCATCATCCCTACTCTACAAAGTTCTCCCCTAAACCATATCCACCAACACCACATCCAAACGACCCTTAAACACATCCAGGGATGGTGACTCAACCAGCTCCCTGGGCAGCCTATTCCAATGTCTAACCACTCTTTCTATGAAATTTTTTTTCCTCATGTCTAGTCTAAACCTCCCCTGTTGCAGTTTGAAGCCATTCCCTCTTGTGCTGTTGCTAATTACCTGTGAGAAGAGACCAGCACCAACCTCTCTACAATGACCTTTCAGGTAGTTGTAGAGACTGATGAGGTATTCCCAGCTCATTTAAGCATTCTTCATAAGATATCTAAGTAAATTATTTTATCAGATCACACTTGTACTGTCATACATTTCATTTGTTCACTCACTCATCTAAGTAGTCTGGCCTGGGTTTCAGGTATTCAGCATGAAGTTGAAGGGATGCTGTATGTCAAGTACTCCCCACATCTCTTGGACTCCCTTTGCTGGCAACAAATCTTTGGTCAGATTCTTTATATTCATGTTGTCAGTTGTTATGGTAGTATGTTACTTTGCTTCAGCTTTTTGCTTACTTCGCTCTCCTAAGCTCTGAAACAAGGAACAAGAAACCTAACTGTATTCTATTTGAAAGTTATGTGTGTAATTTGTTTCTCCTTGCTTGAGTAGCAGGAACAGGAATGGCACAAGTGATGCACTACAGCTATGTTTCTATCCTCCTGTTGTCAGATTGTAGTCTTTTGCTGAGGGGTTGTCTGTGCCAGGCTCCTGTCAGAGCACAGACATTCTTGTTGTGACAGAAATAGTTTTTGCTCAATTTTGCAGCTGGGAATGGTGTTCTGGGAGCGGTCTCCCAGAAGCAATGTTCTTTGTTAACCAGGCAGCTTGTTCTTTTAACACTTGTTCTGGTAATTCTTATGCTGCTTTCTCGCACACGCATTTTCATTTGTATTTTGTAACAGCCTTAGTCCTGCTACAAATCTATTAAAAATGTGGTAGTTACCTAAATCCTAATGAAGTCCAAACTTGCAATCCTGAAATCTGTAAATCAGCTGGTTTCTATCCGTGGAGGTGCCAAGAGATGCTAGAAGCTGAATTAATTTTGGTACAGGTTTTTTTTTCCCTGAGTGCTTACACAAGTTTTGATGCTCAGATCTTAATTCTGACATGTCGGAAGACCTTGTTATGTACTTCATATCTACATTTTACTGAATTTAAGAAGCTGGACAATGCCTTCCCCATCCTGCTCTGAAAGGTGTGATTCAATAGGCTTTGCAGTAAAAGCTGGCATCTCACAGATTAGTGATACTCACTTCTTAGAAAGCATGGGCAGAAAGCATGGTGCTGTTCTTGGAAGGTGGAAGAAAGGGTTCATTTCTTCAGGAGAGTTTAAGTTTTGTCCTTCCTTCTTGAGTAAATAAGCACCAGCTTATTCTCTGTAGAGGAGACTGCCTGTTGGTCTGTCCTGCTAAAGCCGTGGTGCTGTGTGGAGTTCAGATTTGTTAGGCTAATATAATAGTGCTAGAAAAAAACATGACTAATGGCCAAGACCACAAGGACAGAGAAACTTGCTTTCAGGACTGTTTCTGTCTTTTACCTGATAATTTCCATGTAAGTATTAAGATTTAATACTCACCCACTGGTGTTATTTAATCCTATTAACCTGTAAGTAGTTGCATTCAAAATGTTCTGACTTGGGGTGACTACCTTGTTAATATCCTGGGAGAGTTTTCCTTTTGAGATGCCTATTATAACACGTTTTTTTTTTTGTGATGGCTCATATTCTCCATCTATGAAATTAAAAAGACATCATACTATGTATGCAAAATGTTTCTTGCTAGCTAATATTATTAGTGGTCTTGTGATTTTTCTGTTTTAACCATCAGGTATGACTGTTGGAGAGCAAAAGAATAGCTCTTCTCACAAGCAGGCCCCATTTACCAAAATAATTCTGCACGCTGCAATAAAATATTAATATTCAAAGTCAAGAATAGCCTGAATGGAAATAAAATTACCTCCACATGTTTAATTGACATATAACTATACTTCACTCTTGACCGAATATTTGGTTCAGATTGGAAATCCTCTTGAAATTGCTAGAATTAATGAAGGAAAAGAGCTAGCCGTCATTCATCTCTTTACGTATTTTTGGTAGGTATAACATGGAGATGTCAGATATTTATTTCTGTGCAATATCATTTTTATTCATGTCAACACTACAAGGTTGTTCTGCCTTGCATTCCTCCCATTGCAAGAGTTGTGGAACACACTTGAACAGCTAACATACTCTGACATTTAGTCAGACTAAAGCTCTGTCTCAGTCTTGGATGATGAATTAAAAATAATCTTTAAGATTTGCATGTAGCCTCTATGTTCAGTCAATTAGAAATCAGTTGTGCAAAATGCTGAGCACTTCTGATCTGGCTGATTTAAGTAGGCATTCTACCACCAGGCTGAATACACAAATAAAGTTAAAAACAAAGGTATTTTGCTTGTGGTTTTAATCTTACAGTCAATTAATAGGTAAATTTTAACCACATTTTTGAAACAAAATAATTATTTACTTTCTTCTAAGTAAAAAGCTTTGCATATAAATATATTTTTGAATGCTAATTTATTTTTCCCAGATACCACAGCTAAATTTGCAAATAATTTCAGCTGTCCTGAGACACTTTGGATGGATGCATCGACACCTTCAAGTCATATGAAATGAATGCCTTAACTTCTTTTATTCTTGAATTATTTTTGTTTGTGCTGCTGTGAACTAGAACAAAAATATTCATATTCAATGCACACATTTGCCTCTGGATATTTATGGGTTTTTTGCTTTTGAAGAGTAAGTTCACAAAGCAAAACGCCCGGATTTCTGCTAAATAAATGGCCCGACAAAAAATTACAAAGCCAAAAATAAATAGAGTCTCAAATTCAATGTGACCAGGGAGACATGTGCCTAGTAAATCCAAATATTGCGATGGTTTAAGAGATGTCCATTGTTTCAGAATGATACAGACTATGATGTGTGGTGGTGACAACACGCAAGAACATTCATAAACCCACTAGACATTTCAGAGAGACCATTCCTAAATGATAGGTGAACCTAAAGAGTAATATCTTAATTTTTTTTTCTAGATATATATTTTGAAACCATATGGTCTGTATTTGCTTCAAGTTCTGATTTTGTAATGGTCCCTGCTAACATGGTTTTTCAGTTCTCCTTTGTTCACTGTAGGTAACATAGGTTCATATAAAATTTGAAACAGTTTCAATTTGTGTTTAGTTGTATTAAGAAGAAACATTAAAGGTCTGTAATTTATAATTTTTCAAAAGAACCCAAAGAAAAAAACTTCTGAAGCTAATTAGTTCTGGATCTTTTTGCCCAATAATTCTGCAACCAAGGAGGAACAATCAGCTATCATTTTTAGAAATGTTCGCCATTGCAACATTTTTAATTCTTGTAATCTGAAGTGTAGTATTCCTGTATGTCACAGTGAGACTGCGCCCATGGAAATGGATGGATTCTTTTCTCATGGTACTATTTAATGTGAGCAAGAGCATCAGCCTTCTGAAGTGGTATTGATAGAGAACAGTAATTTTTCTGAATGAGCAGTGTATTTTTAGCATCTTTTTCCTTGTCTGTTGAAAGGTGTTAAAAAGTGAAAGAGTGCTATAGAAGAAGAATAAAATACATATGTGGCTTATACCTCTATATATTGAGGTAATGATTTCTGTTTGAATCTTGAACTGAAGAGGTTTTCATTAATTTTTTCCTCTTATACTGATTTTCTATTTTTGACCCTATTAAATAATTATTGAAGAAAGTTTTCAGACACTAAAGAAGGATTTTGTTCCTCTTTAAGTCTTTTTGCTTTGTTTTTGTGTTTGGTTTTTTTTTAAAGCTCTGAAAGTTTTCTTTCAGGCTTCTGCTGTTAAATGTTGAATACTCAAATGTATGCAAAGCATATCTGAGGGTTCAGCTGGCTTCTCAGGATCAAAGCAACCATTTTTAAATACTAAATTATACTAAATTTCTGCAGATGTCAAAGAAATAATTGACAGTTACAATGACAGCAGATTCCTGTGGAGTTCACGTCAAAATTTTCGTTTGAGTATTTTAAAATATTGCCTATTTATATTAACATTTTTGAATGGTCAAAAAAGCACAGGTATGTATTCTTGAAAACGTATCATACTGTTTTCTCTGGTCCTCCTATTAAAAGCCTTTCATGGTAATTTATTTTCTGTGGTTCTTGTACTGCAATATTGTTCTTTATTTTTCACATAGCAATTTAGGAAGACTAGCTGTTCTGTATGCTTTCTTTTAAAACAAGTTAAAATCTGCCAGTATTTTATTAATAATTTATAATAGCTATTTGCTTCCTGGAGTGCATTTGTATAGCAGCAGCTCTTCTTTACCCTTGTGACCTGTGGATTTGCGAGATTACAGATGGAAGTGATGGCAAGGTAACTAACTAGAGCTGGTTTTCTGTGAGGTAATTTGCTGTCATTATGCTGGAATTATATGAACTAAAAGACATGAGAATTCAGAAGCTGGCATTAAGAAAAAAGTAGTCTTACTTCTAGGCCTCTGTCCACCTGTGAAAGGGACTCCTGGATTAGTTGTTGAGACATCTGCTGGAAATACTGGTGGAGCAACTTGATCACATCCTGTTGTGTGTCCTAATTTTTGAGCTATATCTGTCTCTTCTCCTTCCCCTTTTTTCTGACACTTAGTTATAGCAGTGATAGTCTAAAGACTTCGCAAGAAGATTGTCCTGCCTAGAAACTTATCTCATCTTGTATTTCCATGTATGTTTCTTACTGCTTTGTGTTGTATTGTCTTTAGCTCTTGATTATTTGTATTTACTTGCTCATTTTCTTCTGCTGTTGAAGCATTTTCCACTGAAATATTTTTATTTGGAATATTTTAAAGCTAGAGTGTCACTGAGGTATCTCTGAGATTATGACAGATGTCATTCATGCAGTTGTTCTTATGGTCACTTCTTGGCTGAACCACTGCATCTGTAATTCACGCCAGATGCTTCTGATGTCATGTGGCTTCATCACGGTGAGGAACTTACGGGGAACATGTCTGATAATTGTATTTTTTAAGAAAAAACTTGGACTAGAACTACCTGAAATATACTTTTCTTGAGGCATTTCATGAACATGCCAGTTAAAATATCACCTAACTTGAAATATGATAATTTTGGTCTGCATAGCAATTAAAAGCAATTTTTTGTGTACAGTAGACCCACTTGAACACATTGTGTAGTTTTAAGCACATTTTTCATTTTAAAATCTAGAAAAAATATGTCATTTTGCAAAGAAACATCATTGTTTAGGAAAGCATAGTTGGTGTTGGGGTGGCATACAAATTAATTTAAATTTTTTAAAAATTATCTGCATGAAAGTAAAAATGAATCCTTTCCAGCGAATCACCTTACAAAGAAATGTGTTTGAGAGAAAATAGTGTATTCAGTGGTGCATGTCAAGTGTGGAGCCTTCATAACACAGTGGGAACATGGCTTGTGTCTTTTTTGTTTGTCTTTTTATAGGAGAAATTACAATTTCTGTGGTATTCCTGGCTTCCCAATTTGAGGAATGTGAGCATTATAAATAAAGTAGCTTTTATTGCTTTTATTTCTTTTATTTCTCTGTGTCTTTAGCCTCTGACAATTGGCAAAGCTTTAAAGTCCCTGTGGAAAAAATAGAAATAATTTATTTAAATAATTAGAAAAATGAATGAAGGTGTTCCTCCTTCTGCACAGTTGCATAAGTTCATATAGTAAAATAATAGTCTTTTCAAATGTTCATTCCAATCTGTGCGGTACTTTTTCTGAAAGTAACCTTAGAGGTGATAGTAAAATTTACTTATTGAATGCTTTCTTGCTTATTGTAAAACATCAGAAAACATGGAAATGTTTTAGTTTGTACTCTACAGATGCTACTAATCTTTGAAAAAGCTTTCTAGCATAATAGTTTGTTTGTTTAAGTAGGAATTCATATATCCCGATTCACAGTTTAATATTCTGTTTTGTTTTCAGTTTGTCATTATTCAATGTAGTAGTCAGAGCAAATTGACTAGAAAGGTGGCACAGGATTGAATTGTAAAATGAATGCACAGAACTACTTGGGGTTTGTGCATTATAACAGATGGATGCATTAATTATGAATCTGCTGATTAAATGTTTTGGCATATAGAACAGCAATTACTTTGGGATGGTTTTATATTAAATGTTCAGAAATTGTGGTATTGTGCATTTTACATAATTCCATAGTTAATAATGTGAAATGTCAGACTGTTTTAGGCAACTTTTAAGATGGAGTTGTACTATGAAGAGTATCTAGCTTTTTCAGCTATATTTACATGAAAAGGATAACTAGTGCACTACATTTGAGTATCTCCAATAAAGGCACTTTAACCTCACTGTGGCAAAAAAATTAAGGGAAAAAAACAAAACACCTTTGTGAATCAGGGCAATTATTGTATATTCTGCTTCATTGGATTTGACGTATCCAATGACAAGTAGCTTTAGTAGCATTAAATACATAGTGGAATAGAAGTCAAGATGTAGTCTGAAGCTTTTTGAAGAAATTTTATCTGTAGCTAATGAATAAATGTAATACTAAAATGCAAATACCAATTCTAATTAAAAATAGATTTATGTCAGTGAAACTCTGCTGGCTGCCACAACTCTTGATACAAATTAACATAAGAAGAGAGAGGCCTCCATCATTATTTTGCTTCTTAACATTCTTGGAATTAAAGTTACACACAGAATAATGAGTTTCCTCAGTTGGAGGGAAGAAGAAAAAGCTTTATCAGCTGACAGTGAAATAATGAATATCTGAATCATTTCCAGTTTGAACTTCCTGGACTTGGCAACCAGAGCAGGTTGCCCAGGGAAGCTGTGGATGTCCCATCCCTGAATGTATTCAAGGCCAGGTTTGATGGGGTTTGAAGCAGCCTGGTCTAGTGGGAAGAGTCCCTAGATGATCTTTAAGATCCCTTTCAACCTAAACCACTTTACAATTTCATAATGATTTGTTCTAAAGGTAGCCTAGTTAAAATTTCTTTGTGTGTCTGTTTAGAAGAGAGGAAAAGATTTAGCTTTATTGTCCTGGATTGTCCGTCATGAATGGATTTGTTTACTTCAGTGAAAGCAGGTAGTCTTGTAATATGGTTTAGGATATTGCTCTTCATTGATTGTAAGTTTATGTGAAGAGTGCATCTGCATGTATTGAATGGTTAACAGATGTTAGAGTTCAAATTCCTACAGTAAAAGAAAAAAGCATGGCAGTTCTTTTTCATATCAGTGATACTTTTGTCAGTTACACCTTCATTTGATGACTCTCCTTAAATATGCATGCAAAGGATAATGGTAGCTAATGATGTAATTATGTGTTTCTTATATTCACATGGGCAGAGCTCATTCATATTTCCTAGAATAGAGTTGCTTTCCAGACAGAAGTATCTGTGCTGTTAAATATCCATCCAATGCTGCAAACTGGATACACAAATGAATAATAGGGATTATGCACTTAAATTTATTGTATGCTGAACATAACATCTAATATTCGGCACCCCTCCTTTGTTACTAATTTCACTAAAAGAAAGTTGATTGAGGATGGAAAGGTGAAGGGGGTCTTTGAGGGTGAAGAACTGCCAAATTTGTTTCCTTTGCAAATCCATGTAGTGAATGAAGGGTCTTAAATATAGTTTTATAAATATATAATTATGTGACAGTCATAAAAGACCATTTCATGTTGTGGATGGCAATTAAAAGCTCACTTTGGAAATAGTAAATGCAGACTTTCTGAAATCGAAGTAATTTCTTTCAGTAACCCAAATAAAATCAATTGATTTAATATTTTTGCTTGTTGTCTTAGATGTAAAATTCTTATCGCTTTTTTTCTTGGAAAAAAATGAGGAAAAGTGTATTCCATGCAAGTATGGCAGCCCATTCACCTCCACAGCCTCCTGTAATTACACAGTGACAGAATACTGTTAGCAGTGGTACCGGAGAAGTTGCTGCTGTAGAGTAGTGAAAGAACATGTTAAGAAGCGTATTTGGTCTGTATATACTCTTCAGTATCCTTCCATTTTTCCTTGAATTATTTTCCCTGCTGTCCATGTTCTGGGGAGTTTCTGTTCCATATAGTACCTGCAGGAAGAAGGAGGATTTGAGGCTGTGTAAGGAAGAATATGACATGGGGAAGTAGTTCAGCCATTGCTGGCTTTACTTGCTTTTCTTTTCTCAATTCTTGCTCCATAAGTAGTAACTTACAGACATTGCTGCTGCAAGCTTTTGCTGTTGATCTTTTAGCTGTGGCATGGAATCAGGCTTGTGGTCTGCCAAATTTGAAATTATTAATTATTATTACTCTCTAGATATGGACAAAAGACAAAGGAATTGTCCACTTCCAGGGTTTTCTCTGATGAATTTATAAAGTTTATTTGAAGAACAAGCTCTGAGATGTATGTCAGAGCTTACTAAAAAAAACCCAACAAAACCTCATAAAAATAGATGAGAGTAGGAACTTTTTCAACTTCAACAGAGGGTTTGATAAGAGTTCCATGTATATATATAGAGTAATTATAAACATGACTCTACTATTTAAACCATTTTATATAAAGTTCCTAAATTTAATATTTGGTTTTTAAAAAAGATAATCTATTTTAGGTGTTTAGTCTGTGTATTACTGTAATAGAAATGACAAGGAACATCCTTGAAATAGTCTAAATGTGTAATTGAATCTGTTACCCTTTTCAGATGAACAGTAGACCTCCTGACATTTATTGTGTCTCTTTATGTTTAGATCATAGATACAGTGTTAGTTTTTAGATAAACACTTCTATTTCTGTTCAAATACTACTGAAATAAATAACATTTGGTATTTATGATTATTAACAATTTTTGTGTGCAGTGGGTCAACCAAATTTATTTAAATACAGGATGATTTATGCAAAAGTCTGGAATGCACGTGCCCTGTAGAAAACCTTGAAGTTCGTACTAACCCAATGCAGTAGCTGCTTTGCTGAAGGAGTGAATCCCTTCAAAAATGTTTTTTTATGCCCCGGGCCTTTGATGCAGTTTATTTGTTGGTACTAGTTCTGCAAGTTGCTATTTACAAAAGACAACACTAGAAAAATACTGATTCTGGTTACAAAACACCTGATCATGTGCATATTTGTTTGTAATATGCAGAAGATAGAGATATATTGTCCCAAATTTATTAAGAGAGATCTCTTAAGACAAGTCAGATGTTCCATAAAACTCAGCCATTTACTTTGCACTATGTTGCTTTATTGGTAGTGGAACTACTCCAAATTCTATTTCTTAATTGCTATTTTACTTTTTCTCTCTCCCCATTTGTTGTAATTGATTGTGGTTGCTTTTTCAACACAGATGAACAACTTTATTCTTGCTCTGTATGACAATTATTTTTTGTAATTCCACAGATATATTTAAAGTGGTGAAAAAGCAAGTGAACAAATCCAGACTTTGCTACAGATTTGAAAGTCGCTTGTTCTGTTTTAGTTTCTTGCTCAGCGTTTTCTTTCAGAGGAGTGTGATACCATAAAAAAACTTTCTACATGTGTTAATGTTTGTATGGTTGCTTACAATTTCAATGTGAAAGAGGTAACTAGATATAGTTTGTCATCCATGAAAAAACCCACAAAACCAAAACAAACAAAGAAACAAACAAAAAATCAAAAACACAGACAAACAAAACAACAAAAACTAACAAAACTACACACCAAAAAAAACCCCCAGTTAACAGCCCAAAACCCCCACAACCTTTCTGAAGAAAGCAGTCTGTCCATTAGGTCTTTGGGATGCAGGCCTTTGCAGAGCCCTGAATACATTATCATCAAATAGTTTTCACTGTTGCCTGTTTTCATTGTGACAATCAAATCACCTACAGGAATCAGAAAGACTTTGGAAAGTCTGAATTTATAGGTATTGGGTTTTCAAAGAGGAATTCTCTTACTGCATTTTCTAAAAAGCCGGGAAGTGTGCATATTTACAAAGATTGCAATTTTGGTAATCTAGCATTAGCAGGAGTGTGTCCTTTGCAAGAACATTTGATTGCTGGCGGGTAGAGTTTCAGATTTAGTGGAGGACAGGCAGAGGCTCTATGGATATATGCCCTGGAATAATTAATTGTTATCAGGAGAAGTAGTCACCTGACCTACATTATCCATCTACCTTCCATTAGAATCAATTACATTATTTCTATTAACTTTGTAATGAATTACTTGATTTTTATTGGGGTTGACCTTGCCACCACTCACAAAATAAGGAAGATTCCAGTGATCTCAACAGTGCAGAATCAAAACTGCCTTCATCACAATGCTCTCAAAGAGCATCTCAATAATTACATGGGAGTATTGTCTCTTTTGTGGTACGTAAATGAGGTGTGCGCATTTGAGGAGGAATTAGGGTCATGAGGAAAGTGGAATCGACATCTTTCGATACTGTTCTTGAAATTTCCATGTGTAATTGTTAAATTGCTTTTGCAAGGAACTCATTAAGCTGAGGCTTTGTAACACTTGATTCTCTATGACTCCTTTTCCAGTGGTACACACAGTGTATCATATGTGATGATAATTCCAGGTTCCAAAATTCTATTAACTTCTCAGATGACTGAAGCCACAGATCTTATGAAGCAGTAAATTATCTTGTTACTGGCAGAAGAATGAATGGATTTTGAGTAGGCAACAGTGGTTTATACAGCTAGTATAAATATATATATATATTATATATTATATATATATACTATATATATATATATATAGTATATATACTATACTAAAGCTAGTGTGGTAACATCTATATCTCTGACCCATTTATATCTGTATTAAATTTAACCACAAGTTTGATACTCATAGTCTCTAAGATTGTCCTTATTCTGTAGTCTTCTATTAATCCAAACTGTCACAATTTCCAAGGAATACTGATAATCTAATGTGGCTTCCTGTATAAAATAGGTCATTTGGTTTAGCTGAAATTATTTTTCTCCAATACAGTAGCCACTGGTACTTTTTTCACTGTTCTGCTTATTTAAAAATAATGTAAAAAAGTTTAAAATCTGCCTTATTTCAGAGGAAATATTTCTGGTAGTCAAAAGGCCTCCCTGTAATAAGTACATATCTTCACACCTGAATTAATCCCATTTCAGTTTTCTTTCCTTTGTATTTGGGCCCTCTGTTGCCTACTTTATTTTTTCCCTCCATGTAGAAAAACTTGAACTGTGACTGTTGCCCACCTCATTGTTACGTTGAATGTTCTGAATCATTTGTATTTTTCTGTGTAGTGTGTTTTCCAGTTTTTCAGTAATCAGATTGCTTTATCAAATGTCAATAATTAGCCGATACAAGCCTTGAAGATTTTTTCCAAGGTACTTAGACTATTCAGGTTACTTATAAATTAGAAGGCTCCAGTTTTTATCCAAAGTACATCTATGTTTCCTGAAGACTGTCACAATAAACACTAATATAAAAAAGAGTAGAATATTTGTGTGCATGATGCAATATTTTGACTACCGGCTTTTAAGTATGTACACTAAAAATTCAGCTGTTACGTCTCCGTGTTTTTTTCCTACACCTAAATCAATTAATTAATATACAGCTCTCCATCTAACCAGTCCTGATGCGTAATCTGATGTAATTGCCACTTACTCTTACTTACTTAACTGTGGAAAAACTTGCAGATTAACTCTTAAAAAAAATCTCAATCTAAAACAAGCAAATCCCATCAGGTTTGGGCTAGCCTGGTCAGGATATTGTTGAATAGCACATTTATTTATTATGTTTATATAGCACTTTGAGATCTTTCAGGATAGTTGGCATCACTAAATTAAGATAAATGAATACTATGAATATGAAAATAGGTGAATATGTGTGTTACCTACTTCCAGAATTCAAATTCTGTGTAGCTTGTTAAGTGGTATTTAAAGTAGCCAATAAATACAGTAAAGGAAATGTTACTTAGTTCAGATAACTTGATGTATCCATTCATTATCATAGTAGAAGTGAGAAGATAGATGTATTTTTAAAAAAAAGGGTGAAGACCCATGAAGCACATCTGCTGTACGTACAGAAAATGCCAACAAAGAGCAAGTGTATTTTCCATGGAAATATATGTGGACTCCATTAGCAGTTCAGGTGAACTTAATGAGGTAGGTTTTTAATCAGACATCAGTATAGATTAGTGTAAAATAATTTGTATAAGATAAACAGAAATTAAACAAGTAAATGGGTTAGAGTGATATTTAAAAACAGTTATAGTGTTAGGAAACTACTGAATTATTTTTCAGTGAAGAAATACAAACAAAACAGACTGACACTAGTCATATTTCAAGTGGCACTGAAGAAATTCCATCTCTTCTAAAGATAATCCATATACAAGGATACTCATGGGAGATTTTTAAGTACCTGTATCTCTTGTTGAGTAGCACTTTCAGCAAATTAGCACAGAAATACATAAATTACAGAGAAGTCAAATTCACTAAATGCAAAGCAGAGGATCCCAAAGGAGACTTCTGGAGTCCATGACTGACATGGACTTACTGACATGAAAGGAAGCAAGTGAAAATGGGGAAAAATGGAGAACTATATCATTAGACATCAGTGGGTCGTGAGGCGGGTTCATGTTAGTAAGGAATGAAATTTACTGATCAATGCAAAGTTTCAGGATGGACAGAAAGTAACTACAGTGAGTAAAGAAGAGTGAACAAATAGTGTTCAAATCCAAAATGAACAGCAGTGTACTTTGCTAGAATGAAGAGCACAGTGCCTTTTTCTTCAGGTTTGAAGAGGAGCTTGGGTTAGAAAAAGATGAACCTTTGGAATACCCCTGTCATCCTGAAGGGACATAATATGAGAGATGAATATTTAAAGCAGCTTTAGTGGGGAAACTCCAAGTTAGGTCATGAGTCAAGTATTGTATCTTCAACTGACTGTGGGTATAAATACCACAGACATAAAACCAAACGTGAGAGTGAGGAGTTGTAGAGCATAGAAATGTGCAGTCTTCTCAACAGTTTTTACAGGAATGATTACCAAGTGCTTCAGAAGTGTCTGTAAAGAATTATATTAACTTGAATGAGGTGGATAGAAGTGTGCAGAAAGGAAATGAAATTAGGCAAAATCTAGGAACTCACTAACCTGATTACCTTCGGCAAGAAAACAGTGGATATTTTTTACCTGGACTTCAACAAAGCCTTAGACACTATTTCCCACAGCCTTCTCCTAAACAAACAGGCAAGACAGATTGGGTGGGTGGTCTGTGAGATGGGTAGGAGATTGGCTAACAGGTCACACTCAGATGGTGCTGTTCAATGGTTTTTACTCAGGCTGGCAACCTGTCACATGTGGGAGATCAATACTGGACCCCATGCTCTTCAGCATCTTCATAAATTTTCTGGATGATGGGATTCAAAGCACTGTCACTAAGTTTGCCAATGACACTGTAGCTGGGTGGTTATATGGACAGATGAGAAGGGACAGCCATTTTACAGACAGACCCAGAAGACTGGAAGAGGGGGCTAGCAGGAACAGTCTGAAGTTTAACAAAGCCAGGTGTAAACTCCTGTCCCTGGGATGACATAAGCAAAGAGGCTAGGCTCTGTGTGGCTGGGGAGCAGCCTTGCTGAAAGAGACTTGGGGGTCCTAATGAATAACAATCTGAACATGAGTTAGCAGTGCAGCAATGCAGCAGTAAAGGCAAATCAGATCCTGGGCTGCTTCCACTGGAAGAGATAGTGATCATCCCATTCTATTCAGCATTTGTCATGCCACACCTGAAATACTGTGCCCAGTTCTGGTCTGCAAAATCCAAAAAAGATGTGGAAAGGGGAGGGTCAGAAATCCACAATCAGTGGAAAAATATCCCCACAGCCATAACGGAGTCACTATTGCTGGAGATTTTTAAGATGCGACTGGACAGGTTACTAGATAATCTCACCTAAGTTCCCTTTCCTATGAAAGATTAGACCAGATGATCTTCTGAGGTCCCTTCCAACCTGGACTGTTCTGTGATTCTGTGAAAACCAAATTGGAGAAAGTCTTGGAGAGGAAAAAATGTTGCTTATCATAAAGAAATTTAAATTGGTGGTGATGTAACTGTATCATATGATAGACAAGTATGGAAGTATGGAAGGTGCAAGATATATAGACCTGTAGGAGAGGGTCCAGAGAAGGGCCACAAAGATGAGCAAAGGGCTGGAGCAGCTCTGCTATGGAGATAGGCTGAGAGAGTTGGGGAGATTTAGGTCAATTGTTAGAAAAAATTCTTCACTATAAGGGTAGTAAGGCACTGGAATATGTTGTGCAGGGAGGTTCTTGATGCCCCCTCCCTGGAGGTGTTTAAGGCCAGGTTGGATGAGATTTTGTGCAGCCTGGTCTAGTGGTAGGGGTCCCTGGTCATAGCAGGGGGTTGGAACTAGGTGATCTTTAAGGTCCCTTCCAACCTTAACAATTCTATGATTCTAAGACAGGGCTTTCTGAGTTTGGGCCTCTAATGAAGTTAAGAGATAATAATGAAGAAAGGAGAGAGAGGGAAAGTAAGTTTCTTTTCCTTTTTACAACATCTATTCTGAAGCATTTGAAATCAGAATAGAAAGATCACCAAAGCATACCTGACCTCCAAGATGCTTTCATTATAAATTGTGGTTTTTTAATGCAGTTTAATAATAATAATTTGTGGTTAGGACTAAGTATCCAAAATTATTATTTTAAGGAGTTTTTTTACCCCTGTAAAGTATCTAGATAGTAACTGCTTTCCTTAACTGAAAAACGTTGCTTTTAACAGCAGTTTAAAAGAAAGAAGAAAAGAAAAAAAAAAAGAAGATAGTACTGCAGCAGGACCTGGAAAGACTGGAGTATTGAGTGAAGGGGAACTTAATGAAGTTCAGCAAGGGCAAGCATTGGGTTCTGCACCTAGGGAAGAATAATTCCATGCACCAGTACAGATTAGGCGTTGGCCTGCTGGAAAACAAAGAAGGACCTGGGAGTCCTGGTGGTAAGCTAACCATGAGATGTTCAAAATGCACCTGCAGACGATCCTGTGCCACCTACTCTGGGGGAGCCTGCTTTAGCAGCGGGGCTTGGATTAGATGATCTCCAGAGGCCCGTTCTGTGATACTGTAATTCTGTAGTGTGTGAGGGGGAAAGGAGTTTTATGTGTTGGCTATTTATTTTAGCAACAACAAATATTAATTTATCTGATAGTTGTTTGGAATGTGCAAAGAAATACAGCACTGCAAGGGTGAGTGACTGACAGCATTCAGGCACAGCAACTTATATGCTAAGGGAAAATGTCTAGATCTTTTTCGTTAACAATAACTGTAAATATTTGAAGAGTGTAAGTTCTAAAGCACAAAAGCACAAGGGAAGCACAATGACATTGCTAAAGTGAAAATTCAGATTGGCTGAGTATTAGGGAAAAAATGATTGAAGGTGAGAATAGATTATGTAGTGAAACACTTTCCCAAAAGTATAAGTCCTGTCTCAGAGTCTCAGTCTACTTCAGACTAGATTGTACAAAGAAGCAAAAGCTATTCTGCAGGGAAATACCTTGTTCTTGGAGAGCTGTACTGGAGGACTCAATAGATTTGCTACAAGTAATTTTTGTGAGTCATTTAGAGATGCATTACAGATTTTTACTCACTGAAAGATGTTCTGTAACATTTCTTGCGTACCCTACTGAGTGGATCATGGTGAGTTTGTGGTCATCAGAAATTTAGTAAATCAATGTCCCATAATAGTACTTTAAATACTTTATGTATTATACTTTTGTGAAATAAACTATTTTAAAGAAGAGAAGGAAATAGGGGATTGTGAAAGATTTAGGATGTTTGTTTTCTGGCAAGGGAAGTTTACAGGTCCAGTGATTTCACTGTGATCTGAATTCCATCCTTTTTTCCTAGACTGTTTCTTAGCATATTCTAAGAGTTGTCAGTGTTCTGGATACAAATATTGACTTAAAAATGTACAGCTTGCAATTATCCAAAGGAAGTGAACACAAAAAGTTTTAAGAGTATACTTACTTCAGGTACCTGACCTTCAGAAAAAGAACTTTGTCTCCCAGATGCTAACAATATTTCTTCAAGGACGTGTGTATAGGCACAAGCTGGAACCAGTTAAAGGAAGGCTGGGGAGTTTTTTCAAGAATTGATTCCTGTCCAGTACATAGGTCATTCTGAATATTTACCCTTTGATATAGCTATTTGTTCATAAGCTTCTGATGTAGGTGTCCTGCTCTGGAGGCTGGAAGTGAAGTGTGTTGAGGTATTGATTATATATTATGCCTTTCCACTTTCAAGAAACGCATAACATGAAGAAACTAAAAGTACTCAGAGATGTCCCTTGATGTGGACTTGAGCAACACTATTAACCAATGACTGTGTACCTATTTGGCTTTATGACCATTTCCCCCTTCTTCTTTTGACTGTGCCCATGCAGAGATGCCAGAGCTTGAAAATGAGCATTTCTTGAGCCTATAGAGGTGATGTTCAAAATAATTACTGTTAGCAACAACATGTTCCTTTTCATACAGGCAGTTCTTATGTGTAGTGCTGATTTTGTGTTCGAAACATGGAAAAACAAATTCTGGTATTCCTCTCTTCTTATCCCATGTGCCCAGTGTGCATAAGTTTTTCAGATGATACAAGGTGCAGGTCAGCCATTGCTCAATTCATAAATATTCATACCTATATAGATAGGGGAAACAAATAAGTGGCAAGTTAGCATAAATTAAATGTTCAACACAACTCAGCAACATCAGAATTAAAATGGAAATATGCAATATACAGGAAAAAATGTTCCAAGAAAATGTTTGGAAATACTTCTCTATTTTTCATCAATAACTATATTTGGGGAAAAAGGAAATATTTCGCTCTGTGTGAGATAAGTCAAATTCAAAAGATGGTCAAATGCAGATTGGATTTCAAGAGGCAGCAAATAAACTAACAAAAGTAGCCAGTTCATACTAAAATTGTCTGTTTGAAGGATTCTCATGTCCATGTAAGAAGTAAGAAGCAATGAGATTTGCCCAGACTTCATGGCCTGTTTCCATATCAATAATTGAAAAAAAAAACAAACATAACCATTATGGTAAAGTTTTTATTAGTTTTATTTGGGCCATGTTTGAAAACTTGTAAACTAGCATAGACTTTGTCTTTGAAGAATTAAATAATGTATTCCAGTGAATACTTTACTCTAAATATAATGACTATTTTTACCAAAAAAACCAAAAACCTTCCAAGATGGGAGATGGTTCACAGGATTAAAATTACTTGTGTGTTTGTGTACACATTTTACTAAATAATTACTAGTATTGTGCTATCCTACCTTTTTCTGGATCTAATCCAATCCAGAGCAGCTGAATCTTTTAAAAGCAGCTGAAATCTGATATTTTCATTTATTTAGTAGAAAACAGATAGATTAAATGTAGTTGTGTTTATTTCTACAGATTATTTGTTCTAGCTGCTGTAATTTATTTATTTTCTCAGGATTCTAGTAGTGAAAGCAAATTGATTATTTATTTTTTTTTCTGTTTAATGTTTCTGGAGGAATGTAATAGGGGTGGTTGCTTGCAGGATTGTATTTTAGAACTGAATGTACACACACCCCAGCATGTAATTTAAAAAATAAAAAATGTTATTTGTCCTTTTTCCCCAAGAAAAAACCCATAAACAACATTAAACAGTAGTTATTATATTTTTTTCAGAAAGTAATATGTGCCAATATTAGACTGTAAGGACATAGCATTGAAACAGAATATTTATTTAGGAAATGGCATTCTACTATACTGTTTTAATTTAGACAGGTTGTAAGACAATACTGATAGCATCCAGTTACCAAAATACTATGTTTGTGCTATAAAATTAATACAGTTATATAAGGAAAAACAAACAGCTTTTCTTCCAAGACTGATTCCAGGCAATTTCATAGACTTAAGAGCTACTGAGGACTGAGATGCTTCTTTGCTGTCTGGATGGTACGTATTATCTAAGTTTTACTAGACAACCTGAAAGGAATAATCAGTGAAGAATTCCTTTTTTACTTTTCAGATGTTAAAGATTTAATGTACGCTTTATAAGATTTTAACAAAGAATATTTGTAGGAATATAAAGATCTGTATCTCATTATTGAGCCAATCCTGGTCGCATCTAATTGTCAGACTAAAAGTACAGCTATTCCTTGAGTTTTTCACTCAAGGTGAAAAATGTGTTATTTCAATATGTTGAGGTGAAAGTTAGATTGATATTTCCCCTACATTTTCATTAAAAAAAATGTTTAGTATACTTTTAACACATTGAGAAAATATCAAAATGAATGTTAAAAAAAACCAGAACAGTTTCAAAATAATTTATATACGTATTTTAGTGTTCTAGTATGCTCAAATGGGCATATTATTTCACTCAAAAGTCCATAGTTTCTCAGGTGTTTGCAGCTCTAGATAGGTATCCAGTCGAAAAAATATGCTGATGTTAACACCAACTGTGACATCTTTTTTGCTTCCAAGAGTTGTAGCCTGTGCAAATTTATTATTGTTTTAGTTATGTGTACAGCTTGGATATCTTCAAAGTTACAAACAATACGGTTGTGCTTATGCAGAGTGCAAAGATCTGTAAAGAAAACTGTCAGTCCAGTGATGTAACTTATGTGGGTGAAAACCTAAGTATTTTGGCTCGCCAGTAACCACTCAAACAAAATTATTAGCACATCTGAAACCTTAAAGATTTGTAAAAATACTTCTGTTGTATCTGTATTTGGGGGTTCCACTTTTATCAGTTTCAAGAATTGAAATGCCAGTATACTGACACTGGTAAGAGAATGTTTTAGCAGTGTTATTTCAACAAGAAATAATTAGAAATGAGCAGTGGCACATTTTTGGTCTCTTTTCCCTGACAAAAAAAAAAAAAAAAAAAAAAAGGTCATACATAACAATGTTCTGTAACTTGCTCCTAGTTTAGTGGTAGTAACCTATGATGTAATTCATAATGCCAGTTATATAGTTGAAAAAGATAGTGTTTTACAATCTCTTATTTGAGCAAGGTGTAAGTGGCAAACTTAAGCTAAGATTGAGAACAGATACTTCCAAGTTTAAATAAATCATGTTAATCAATAGGCCATCCTCTCTTTTCATATAATCTTAGGGGAAGTTGTTAGGAAGCGTAAAAGTTAAGTTCATCACTCCTGTGAAGTTGTTAGGAAGCATGAAAGTTAAGTTCATCACTCCTGTGAGACAGATTTAGAAAGAGCTTGCAGCAAAAATCATACAATGAAATCACTGTATCTGTTGAGTCAATGATTATTAATATCCTGGGTGGCTAAGAATTTCAGTTTCCAAGCTTTACTTTTGAAAGCATCAAAGACTGTGAAGTCAAAGATGAAAGAATGTGAAAGATATCCTTCAGCAGTTATACCTTTTATTTTTTTCTAAGGTCAGTTACACAGTTTGCATCAAAATGAACTTCAGGAGGAAAATAATAGATTTTAAAATTTTTAAAGTAATCTTAATTTATGCTGATTTGTTTTGAAATATTATTTCACTGTTTGGAAGAAAGTTTGAAGTTGGATTCAGAAATTAAATTATTCACTGTAAAGGAATAGCTTTTGAAGCAATTTTCTCAGTTCTATTTGGAAATATTTTTAATCTAATTCATCCAGAAGTCCTTTTTAATTTTTTATTATATATTTTTTTTCTGAGAATTAAAAAAAAAAAAAAAAAGCCTATGGTGGTATTGTGTGCATCCTTCCAGTCATTAGCCTTTCATATATAAATCTGGCTGTATTGTCTTTAGAGAGCCATATTTTCAAAATATTACTTGAATGTTGGTCAGGGTCTAATATTGATGTTCGTGCATACTGAACATCCACGTGTACCCTTTGAACTCTGTCTGGTAGCACAGAAAGAACCCTTGACAGAAAAGAAGTAAATATAAATGGAACTAGCATGAGCAGGTGTGGGTTTACATGAGAAAATTACTAAAGTTACAGTTCCTGAAAATAGTGTGCCTCCTGTTAGCCTCATGGTATTGTTCATCTTCAACACCCTGTTTGAAAGCCAAACAGTTCCAAAGAAAAATCTAATGCTCTACTATTATTTATTGGAATATATTAAGACTAATACCTTATATATATATTTTTTCACAGTATTTCTTGCTGCTTATGAAACTTTCTCTTCAAATATATTTTTAGTAAGTATGAGACTATTCTGAGTTAATTTTCTGCAGGAAGGCAAATGCTTTTCTGCTTTGTGGGCTATAGTAACCATGAGGCCTATGCCACACTGAGTTTTACTTTCTTAGCTGTTACCTTCTAATGAATTAAAGTTTCTATTAGACATCATCAATAGCTTCATACTTAATTCTGAGTCAGTCTTTATATCATAGGCTTTCCCACAGTCTTTAACAAGATAGGAGTGACTTCAATGGGACTAAAATCCACTACAGAGAGAAGACTCTTGAAAATAACTCTGGCAAAGTTTTCTGAAGAAAATGCATGCTACAACTATATGCATAGTCTTGTATTTTTTCATTATTTTCAAATTGAGTTCTACTGAGATGAACACAAGCAATAGTTACTAGTATAGATGTGGCTGCCTAAATTCTTGTGGTTTCATGCATACCCTTTGTGATTTTTTATTTATCCAAAATTCAGTGCATGTTCTATATGGAGTCCCAATAAAGTATTTTAGTGAAAATAGTCAGAAAATCATTTTTGCCTGACACTTTTGCCTGAGGAAAAGCCTATTTCCCCCTGACTTTTCTAAAGTGATATTTCAAAACATTTCAAAATTCACTTAAAGGTGAATACAAATGTCAGAACATTGCTGAGACATTCAGTTGATGTATGCAATGACACAGGGAAGTGAGAAATGCTTCACTGCAGTAGCTACTATTTACTAAGAATTAATCCTTTTCATAACTATTTTCCAAATAAACGTTGAGAGGTGTATTAATTGTGACAGACACACATAAGCAAAAACATTTTAGGAAACTTGGAATATTTTCAGAACAGTATGCTTTGCATAAGTATTAGATTTCAATAACCAGCAATAGCTTGTGTAAAGGTACTTGGTAGTTCATTTTATATGGCAAGATGCTCTTCTTGAATGTTTAGACAAGGTTTGTTGTTGTATTGTAATTTTTACTGGTTAATTGTCCAAATAATTGATTTTGCTTGTGGCTGAGAACCTCTTCCTCAATACAGAACCCAAAGGGGATTTTATTATCTGACATACATTCAACACTATGCTGACACCAAAGTCAGGCTTGGAGGTGACCTGGAAGAATCAGACCCTTTAAATACTGTAACATAAGCATACAGCCTTTACCTCATTCTCACTGCAACGAGATGCCATGCCTTGAAGAACAAGTAATACATCCCTGTTCCATGTAATTATAATGAGCTTGCTATTCAGCTAGATTCAAGAGTTATCTATACAAGTAAGAGAGAAAAAGAAACAGACAGTTGAGTATTTATTATTCTGGAGAAGTAATAAGGTTAATAGATGTAAGTTGGCACCTAGTAGTATACTGATGAGAGGGAGGCTGAAGGAAGGAGAGCTAGTGAGGGGTAGAATAAACACCCCTCATTTCACTAATTAGTTTAATATGGAAAAAAATATTTGCTCAAATATTTGCCGACATTTAGGGCTATGCATATTGGTAATTCATTTCTGAAGCAAGTTTCTGTTAGGTTGTCTTCATATCACTGACTTCCCATTCTTGGATTCTGTATTGAGTACATTCTAGCTGTTCTCTTTAATTTGAGGTTTATTGTCTTGCTCTTTTTGTGACCACTTCTGTTTTTTCACATACAACCCCTACCCTAAATAAAGGTAGCTCAGTTTTAAAGTGCATCTGCCACTTGCTTTCAGATGAAACTTAAGTTAAGATGTTGCTTAAAATATTAATTTTTACATTTACATTATTTATGCCTTTTCCCATAATTTGTTTCTGGTGGGTTTTTTTGTTTGTTTTTTTTTGGGGGGGGGGTTGTTTGTTTGTTTGTTTTAATCTTGAATTTAAAGCTTTAAGTGGTTAAGATGGGAAAAGTCTAGCATATAATGAATGGCATGCCAAAGAAGTAAGACTTGAACCCTAAAATGGTAATTAATGCATTCTGCTTAACAATTACTCTTTCTGCAAGTGCCTAGTCATTTCTTGTGCTTGACCTTGAGGGTTAATGAGGAAAGAGGCAAAATAACATGTGTCTGACTTTTCTGCAGAATTGTCTTCAGTAACTCTTGCAGCACTGTGAAAGAAGGAGGAAGGGAAAAGCTGAAATCCAGCACAACAACTGAGTCTCTGATAGCACTTTCTTCTCCCAGTCATTAGAAAATATAATTTGTTTTCTTCCTTAGTCTTCATATATTATCCTAATACAAAGCTGCTCTTGCCTCAAAAAATACATTTTGTTTTCCTTCTTCTACTTGAGATCTGATTGACTTCTGTGGAACCAACTTGTTCTTAAATTCTGCATTTTAGACGTTGCCAAGAAATTCTGATTAGTCTTTGCCATGAGAAGTTAAGAAAAAAAAAGCAAACAAACAAACAAAAAAAAAACAACAAACAAACCACCTGAACTGTATCATTCACAGTATTCATATTGCTTTGGTTCTGTTAGTACTGGATTAGTTTCTACAACTGTATGTAAACATTAATAACTTCTTTAATTGCCTTAGAGTAATAAAGACATCTTCCCTGTACCGCATTCTGAGCTATTTGTTGTTGCATGTTTTTGCATTCTTTTAACATCTTTGTTTGGGATTACGGCACTAATGGTTTTCAGTTAGTTTACAGTGGACCTTCAGATTTACTTTTGATTTTTGTAGTGGCATTCCATACAATTATGCTATTTTTTTACCTTTTTTGGGGGTATCTATCTGCCTTCCTAGAATTTGCAGGGATATGATAATAAGCAATTTAAATACAACATCTATTTATGTGCATTAAGAATATCCGTTTCCTGAGAACAGAAGTTTTAATAATGTCTGATGTACAATGTATCCTGTAACATTAAGAAACATAAGTTCAGAAGATGTTCATGTTGCTTAGTTACAGAAGCAACACACATGAAAATTGTCTCTCATCAGGCATTCTGTGTGGTATTAAAACACTACCCGAGTGTATTATAATGACATAGTATATTACACTTTCATGTTTACTTTGAGACATGTATTGTTCAAGCCCAGCTTTTCCTGAGTGTAGCTTTTGATCAGATTTGGTACATTTTATATTTCTATTTGAATGACCAGTATGCTTTGTACTCTGTATTTTCATACTAGGAAGTCAGAGTATCATACTCTGTCTGTCATAGTGGCTGTCATCTTTCTTATAAAGAAAATGAGAGGGTAATGACATGCTATAGGAAATGTGTGTGTAAATATTGCTTACTTTGGATGAAGCTCCACTAGACCCAATGCTAGTAATGCAAACTTCAGTTTACATGCAAGTTTCTGCCCTGTGAGGAATTGGTATATCCATTTTACAGAGAAACAAGGAGAAGTAAAGTTTTATGTGAGGCATTCAGATGAAGGTTAAACCCAAATTTCTGGATTACTGGTCCTGGCCTCTAAAAGCAAATATTA
The DNA here is from genome assembly GCF_000747805.2 of Chaetura pelagica. Taxonomy (NCBI): domain Eukaryota; kingdom Metazoa; phylum Chordata; class Aves; order Apodiformes; family Apodidae; genus Chaetura; species Chaetura pelagica. Next base: position 696,105 of record NW_009954544.1, read on the forward strand.
TTCCAGTTTTTCTTTTCAAGCTTCTCTCCTACATCTTTGGTTGTTGATTGCCATGATGATTGGCAAGATCTGTGGTGAACTCTTAACCCATTTGTAGAGTTCATTACACACTAAGGCCCTGGCTTGCAATTATTTATATACATTATATATGTCTTTAGGAAGCATCAATTAATTTTGCTTGTGCTCCAAGATTATCAGAGACAGTGTTAAAGAGAGCCCTGAGCTTAAGATCATATTTGCTGTTTAATAGGTGGACTTACTTGTTAAAACTCATCACTGTGATATTGTAAATTATGAAGCATGTGGTAGGCCTAGATGGTAGCAAATGGAGCTTATATCTTGACTGTAAAATTATATGTAGGTCTGTCCTCTTTCTTCTGGAAAAAAAATTAATTCCTCCTTTTGGGTAGCTTGGTTGCAAGTTATGCAAGGCATTATTAATTACTTTCTCTTGTTGTTATTATTGTTTGATTTTTTTGTTGATGTTTTTGGGAGTTAGGTCACTTTTTGCATTTTCCAAGAATGAGGTAATTATATATTTTAAAGATGAATGTCTTGAACCTTACTTAATACTTAGAGGAAAGAGTATAGTGAATTGAAGACAAACTCAAGGTGCTCTTAATAGCACAATTTGTCCCTGAGGATTGGCATTTTTGTGTGCTGGAAAATGATGTTGCTGTTGCTCAGGTATGAGAGTGAGTGTGAGAGCAAGCAACTGATTACCATGGTAAACCCAATAGATGTTTTAGGAAAGCACATAATGGACAACAAGGACACTGGCTGGTAGGTTGTGTGGAAGTAAAGATGAATGTGTGACTCAAATACTTCATTGCAAATTACCCTCACTTGACTAATTGAGGATCCATGTCTCTGTTGGAGGCAGAATGTATGGAGTTAACATTAAAGAACCATATGTTGGGTGGCTTAGGTGGAAATATCACTGGATAATATATGCCGTATTATATTTGTCCTTACATACTCAGAATGGGAAAAAAAAAAAAGGTTTAAAGGGCAGAATCTTTGAAAAATAATAAGTTACTAATTATTTATGTCTAGAAGCTATAAATTCTGAAGTATATATTTCCAGGAGTTAAAAAATAGCTATTAGTATCAGAATTATTCATTACTGTTCAGTTTTTTTCCTGAAATTTATTGACTGCTTCTTTTTGTGAACTACTTATTTTTCTTTTTTTGGTGTGCTTCAATGATGGCTGAGTCCACCTTTCATGTATAGGGAGATGGGGAGAGGGGTAAAAATCTCAGCATAACAGCAGGCAATGGGCTTCCAAAAGCCAGCTGTGTTCAGTTAATTGCTCACAGTTCATTTCAGTTACAGTTTTCAGTTATGGTTTCTATTTTCCTGGTTTAATACTAGTTATCCAGGATAATTCTGTTCCAAATTTTTGGCTTGGTAACATTAGAAGAATATAAATATCCTAAAACTTACAATATAAACACTCTAAAACATAAAGACTTTATTCTAGCTCCACAAAATGAATGTAACAAGATGCGATTATTTGCATCTCAGTAACTATGAAATCTTAATTGTGGAATTGGAAAGTAAGAAATTTTCAAATGCAATATTTAGGGATTCCAAGAATGTTTTAGTATTGGTAACTTAAAACTCCCAATATTTGCCTCTCTTACTGAAGTGCTATAGCAATTTTTTGCTCATATGTTATATATTAAGCTACTTAAAATATCTGGTGGCAAGTTACATAGAAAAATATTTGCAGTATTCCTGCTTGCACTCTGTCTTATCAGGTTGAACCATATTTATAAAAAGTTATTGTTTCTAAATTCACAGGTGACTACAAAGCCTATAGAGCTGTTTTAGGCATCAAGGAAAGCTTAGCTCTCCTTTTATCTACTCAGTTTTTCTGTCATATCTATCAACTACTAATTTTATTATTCAGTCAACTAGTTTTCATTAATATCAGATAATTTGAATTCATCCATAAACAAGAAATTCTCTTTGTACATTTATTTGTATTGTCCTAGTACCTAGTTTTGTTCAATAGGCAATTAAAGAATATTTTCTCTTCATGTTCTTTGGTGCCTTAATTACTTTCATTGTCAACAGCATGATTTAATTCTAGTGAGAGCCTATTTATTCTTTTTTTTAATCATATCCTCTAGCCTGTTTAATGCTTTGCAATCTATTCTAGAAGTTTTGCCCCCTGTAATTACTTCAAATGAGGTGATAGCTGTCCAAATCCCTCTTGTCATAGAAAGTGGCCAATGTATCTGGTCATAAGTCCAGATACCTCCAAGTAATATTGCCTGCCAGGCTACTGGCATCTTGTTTCATTTTTCTGCCTTTTGGCTTTTTTCACTCTAAAGACAGAATGTCATGCCAATAGGAGATCACTTGCATGTGCTTATTCTTCAGTGCTCTTCTAAATTCCTTGGCAAAATCTGTCATCTCTGAGGTGTTACAGAAATATTTTATAAATATGGATATTTTATAAATATGGATATTTTACAAATATGGATCCTTATTCTCTAAGATTATATGTTAGTCCAATTCTAGTAACTTCTGATGTCTTAAAGAAGGCAGCGCATTATCAGGCTCTTTGTGGCAGAGTATCATTTCTGCTGTCAGGAACCCACGATGAGGTTTATTTTTTGTCTTTGGAGACACAACTCCAGTGGAAACAGTGGTATTTATACTGAACTCTAAAATAATATGGAAAAATAGGCTTATTTATTAGCTTTTAGGACACATTTTTAATGCAGTATAATAATTCTGCTATGGTTTATGATTAAATTTTCTGAGTGGGTAATGATCTAATTTGAAAGAACACAATTCTTATAGTAAAATATTGTCACTCTATCAATCATCTCTTTAATATTCTGTTATCTTTAAACACTTTTTCAGTAACAACTATCACTTGTGGGGCATGCCATCTTAGATTGTCTGTATGCTTGTGTTTTGGTTTCTAAGAGTAGCACAGTTCTGCAGTGCATCCCCTCTCTCTTCCATTAACTGTGTATCACTTCAGTTTTCAGGGTGGGTTTCATCTGTGTCCAAACTAGGCTTCAGAGAAAATTAATCCAGAAGCACTACCCTATGTATTCCTTAACTTTCTAACCACTAATAGGCATGCAAGGTCTAAATCAGTGGCTGGTCCTCTGAACAGCATCAGACTATATTTGGAATACTGAATTAGGGGCCAGACAGGAATTAGTCCTGAATGGTATAGAATTTGTAGATGATGAAGTCTCAGCACAGAGCAATTTGATCTGCTAAACTATTGCTTTTGCTCCTTTCTAATTCCTTTCTAATGTAAGATTAACCTTAGAAACAGTGAAGAAGGTTTTAGCTTCTGTTTTGCATTATATTCAGCCCTTTAGTACAATTTTTACTTGAGTATATAATTTATTAAATACTTAAAGAATTAATAAATACTTGTACACACCTTTGCTATTGAGTAGCTTCATTTTAGCAGCCCTTGTATTGTGGATGACACAGAAATAGCAACAATTTCAGAATATAATAATAAAGACTAGAACCCTGGGAAATGGTTGTGTCATTATAGACTTCTCTGGACAGAATTGATATGCGAGTTGAAGCAAGAATATTTGCTGTGGAGATCAGCTGGATTTAAAACTAATAGTCTTTTATTTTTATCAGAAAAATCTTCAGGGAAAATACCTAAGTGTTTTTTGTTTTGTCCAATTGAACTAACTCAATGATTGTCCCAGTTTTTTCTTTTTTGATTTCTATTATACTAGTTTCCCTATTTTACAGGTTCCAGAATACCCTGGATGCTACTGCTCCTCTGTCCCAAAGACAAGATTTAAAATTTTTAATTCATGATGTTAAATTATGAAGTATCAGACCTTGGTATATTTTCTGTACATTAACAGAAGAGTTAAGACAGTGACAAATAGTTTAGAAGCAGACATTTAAATTAACTCTAGGGATATTTTTAGAGCCACTTTGGTTTAATGAAAATTATTAAATTTTTAGCCAATGAAAATAGTTGTTTAATTTTCTGTGTGTGTAAATGATCGTATTCATAGGTCATCATTGTTATCTTTTAAATAATATGCCTATTCAAGATAATATCTATTTGGTTAACTGGTTAAGTTGCCCTTAGTAACTTCTCTACTTTGCTTGCAGGTTGTATATAAAAATAACGATGTCAGGTTGGAGTTGTCTCGACTTGCCAAGCAAGGAGATCCTAAAATGAAGATTCATGGGGTTGTAGCATTTAAATGTGAAAATGTTGCAACCTTAGATCCAATCACATTTGAAACACCGGAGTCTTTCATCTCTTTGCCAAAGTGGAATGCCAAGAAAACAGGTTCAATATCATTTGACTTTCGCACCACTGAGCCAAATGGCCTGATTCTTTTCAGTCATGGAAAACCAAGGCACCAAAAAGATGCCAAACACCCACAAATGGTGAAGGTGGACTTTTTTGCCATTGAGATGCTTGATGGCCACCTTTACCTGCTGTTAGACATGGGGTCAGGTACTATAAAAATAAAAGCCTTGCAGAAGAAGGTGAACGATGGTGAATGGTACCATGTGGATTTTCAACGGGATGGACGGTCAGGTAAGCTCCTTTTTTAATGTTCATTTGGGTTTTCCATTTTGTATCTAACCAAGTAGGGATTTGTTGCCACCAATAGAGTTGTGCATCATCTGAAAAATAAGGGAAATATAAGAATTCATTACTGTCAGGTAACAGAATACAGTTATTTTCGGCGTAAACTATCTAATGTTAACAGTTATTGAGCAATCAGGTATTAATATTGCAAGTAAGAGTGCTGAATACTTAAAAAAAACAAGCAGTTATGTCCCTCTGTGCTTCCTTACACCAAATAGCTGAAGTGACAGGTTTCAAGAATAAAAACAAAGCAAAAAAGAATTTCTGAAAGTAATCTTCAACATAGGGAATAGTTGGCCCACAAAAACAGCACAGATCTTCCAATCATGTCAGCACATCTCAGCATAAATAAATGATATGCTAAGGAATGGCTAATATCACTCATAAGCAGAAATGGAAATAAGTGAGTTGCCATATTCTGTCAGTATGATTCATATTCTGTAGTAGTTTACTTGACATATGATCCCACTGTCAGAGGTAAAAATTAAGAATTAATAAACTCTTCCTAATGCTGCTTAAATCTCTTATAGCATAAAAGGCATCTAAGTAGTGAAACTGTCTTGGTGTTGGAGCTGCATCTGAACTTGAGTATAAATGGTGATTTCAGCAATTAATCAATATTTCTTAACTGAAGGACAAATCTAGTTGATGTTATTTTTCATGTAGTTCATGACAGGATTTGGGGATATGGGATCATGTACTGTGTCTGTAGTTCAGTTCATGAAAGAATTTTCCAATTAATATCAGTATCCAATCTGAAGTTTATGTTCATTCTGAAATTCAGTGTTCAGATATTTAAACCCTTATTTTGGATATTGTGGGGTTATCCTCCCATCCTGCCCTCTAGTGGCTAGTTTTCCATGGATTGCATTTATAGTTTATTTTTTAAACTTCACTGCAAAAATTTACTGTTCTATGACTTGCACACTACCCACAAATCAGATTTCATATCAAGCAAATCTTAGGTCCAGTTTTAAACTAAAAATTTCAGTCAAATCCATGCTGAAAGTCAGACCAAATTCAATTGATCAGTCTGTCTTCATATAATGAAAAATAATTATTTGATTCCTTTATTCTAATTCCAGAGAGTTTTGTTTCCTGATTTAATGTCAATTGATTTTTTATGTTTTGTGAGGTTAACAAAGAAACAAAACAAAACAAGCAAACAAACAAAAAACCAAACCAAACCCAAAAAACCTAAACAACAAAACACACAACTTCACAAAATCCTCATTCATGTGTGAATATCCAAGATTTTTATTATTTATAGTACAATCTTAATTTCAAGCTTCTTTCTTAAGTGCTGTTTCAGTGATTCATATGAGACAGTAAATCCTGTAATAATCATGCCTGTGGGACTCTACTGAAAGCAAAGTTTATTCTTACATCCAAATGCAACTATAAAGGAAATAAAACACATACCAAGTATTCACATTTGAAGACACATATGGCACTTTCATTGCTTCACAAAATCTAGCTCACAGCTGCCACTTTATTTAAATCTTTACATCTGTTGATGGACATCAGCAGGA
>NW_009954544.1:702544-713424 GCF_000747805.2 Chaetura pelagica
TAGGAAGCAATATGCATCTGGCTATCAGGACTGTGTCAAATACATAGGTAAAAGAAAAATTAATCTAGCTGTTTAATCACCTATAATCTAGACAGATAAACTTTATTTACTCTGTCATGCTTGAAAATTGACCATAGTACCTATTTGCTCTAAAACTTTGAACTAGTACCAGCGACAGTTAATAAATATGTAGGTATATGGATTGACAAACTGAATTTTTAGCTGAACTCTGAACCAAGCATCAAAAATTTTCTGTGATTTTAATACCTACAATAATATTTTTCAGTAGAAGTACCAGTAACAGTGACAATGTTTTTCTTAATGAGAATATTGGCTGTGTAGTACCTTAGACTGTCAGATTTAACCAGGTAAAATGACTGCCTAACAATTGAATAAACAATGAACTGTATGTTCCTGACTTCTTCTGATTAGAACAGGAAGTACCAGTGTGTTATGTTTAGATTATTTCCTCATGACTTATGCATGCTGATCTGTTATGCTTTTTTCCATGAATAATAAAATTCACTTTACTATTCTAGGAAGCTTTTTCATTTCTTTTCCCTAGCCAAAACCAAACATACTGGAAATCATATTAATGTGATCACTTTTCATGCTTACATTCAGAATTTTTTTAGAAGTGAATGAATATATCTTGTATTAAAAACAACTGGCTTTTCTCAGACTGTCTTGATGCTACTGACAAAATACTTCCCAACCTATCAAGTATAAACTAAGAGATTCCCCTATTAATGAATTAGCCTCTCAAATAGCCTGCAATTTTATTTATTTTTTAAATGAATTTTGGGGTCTTGCAACCTTTACTCATAGCCTTCAAATCCAATGCGGAGTGGTTCCCTCAGATAATAGAAATCTGTGACATTTCTCAAGGAGCTTTGCTAATTTCCTTGACTTTCGTATTAGCTGGTTCAGCAAGTACTGGATCTATTTTTTATTCTTTGCTGTCTTCCAGACCCTCAGTCACAGGGAGCATCCACTCTAAACCACTGACTTTGCCATTGGCTGTCTGGGACTATGATATGGGAGATTTAAGGAATGAAAGCACACTTTTAAGCTGTGCATATCCAGGCCCTTTTCACTAGTAATTATGGTGATTCCCTCTGATTTTGGGAGATAAAAGGAAGCAGGAAGAGATGCTGCCCTTTAATTTCCTTTTGCTGAAGGAACTTTTGACATTCTTACCGAAGTTTTCATCCTAGAACACCATCCTGCTGCCTGGAATACCTACTCTGAGTGCTTCCTTACCTAGCAGCAGTTCTTTGGTGAGAAGGGATTCCTGAGACTGAATTTCAGTGTTAAGAGGAATTTCGTACCTTCTTCATTGGTCCATCTTCATTGCTGGATGAGAAGAAGAGGAAAGGGAACATATGCTCCAGCAGCTAGTATAAGCAGTGGACACAACCTGGTACCAACTGCTGTGTTTGATGATAGGAACTGAGTTCCCTTCCAGTATTTATGGTTATTTTGATTTCCTGTGAAGGGTAGTGGCTTCATAGCTGCTTCACGTGTGTTCCCTGTCTTGGCCGTGGGCTGTATGGTGTGGTCACAGTCTTCATCACATCTATTGCATTATGCTTTAGTGTGTAAGAAGTGAAGTGTATTTAGAATACCTTGCTCTGATTTTTCAGTTTCTTACTGGGCAAATGTTTTTCCCATGCACAAAAAAGCAACTACATAGGCCACATAAGATAATCATAGAAATCACAATAGGTGTAGTAGCTGTAGTTACAATCTTCATATTTAAGTGATCAAAATTGAGAAAAGGTTTAGAAATATGTCTTAGTTTCTTATATACAGACTTATGAAAAGTAAATTGCAGAGAAAATTAATATGGTTGAAGAGGTCCAGTAACTCATACCTAAGGGAAATGTTTGTCTGTTCTGCTCTTAATAATACTGCCAACTCTGCAGTGAAACAGTGAGCTTTGCTCAGAGTTTCTTGTAACACAATAGAGTTAGGTGTAATAATTTTCTGAGACTTGAGTACTGTTTAAGACTTTGTTAAACTTTTTACCATATTCAGAAATAACCTCACAAGTTTGGGGTTTTCTTTCTTTCTTTCTTTCTTTCTTTCTTCCTTCCTTCCTTCCTTCCTTCCTTCCTACCTTCCTTCCTTCCTTCCTTCCTTCCTACCTTCCTTCCTTCCTTCCTTCCTTCCTACCTTCCTTCCTTCCTTCCTTCCTTCCTACCTTCCTTCCTTCCTTCCTTCCTTCCTACCTTCCTTCCTTCCTTCCTTCCTTCCTACCTTCCTTCCTTCCTTCCTTCCTTCCTACCTTCCTTCCTTCCTTCCTTCCTTCCTACCTTCCTTCCTTCCTTCCTTCCTTCCTACCTTCCTTCCTTCCTTCCTTCCTTCCTACCTTCCTTCCTTCCTTCCTTCCTTCCTACCTTCCTTCCTTCCTTCCTTCCTTCCTACCTTCCTTCCTTCCTTCCTTCCTTCCTACCTTCCTTCCTTCCTTCCTTCCTTCCTACCTTCCTTCCTTCCTTCCTTCCTTCCTACCTTCCTTCCTTCCTTCCTTCCTTCCTACCTTCCTTCCTTCCTTCCTTCCTTCCTACCTTCCTTCCTTCCTTCCTTCCTTCCTACCTTCCTTCCTTCCTTCCTTCCTTCCTTCCTTCCTTTTCCTTTTTTCTTCTGCCATTTATCCTTTGGAAATCATCATTATACAGTGAAAGCAGATAGGAAACTTACTCTTCTTGTCAACCTCCAATTGTGTATGGCAGTCTAAAACATGTATCTGAATGTATTCATTGAAACGTGGTATTTAAGGGCTAAGAAGTCACTGACATTTTTAACTAAATTTAGAGTTTCAGCCTAAATAGCAGAAATAATATCTAAACTGGGCAATTAGGGTTTACCTATAGACTCTATCTCACTGTAAGTACTTCTTTGCTCACATCTATTGCATGCAATGTTGTTGCAGGTTCATTTTTTACATGTATATTTCTATATATCCCTTCTCACATCTTTCCAGCCTTTTAAGAACTGCCAGATTTACATGTTGCTATTTCAACAAATGTTACTAGTTTACACATTTGAGATAATAGGCTTGCCTTGCATTTAAGGAATATTCTTCCAATGATCCTGTTCATATTTTTAATCTATTCATGATCTCAGAAAAATTGAGATGGGGTGACCTAGACAAGTCCTCTATTTTACCTCTCCAATGAAATTAGTGATAGTATGCTTGTATCAGTTTTGACAGATGTCTGTTGAGTGACCTCCAGCAATGGACACTGTACAGCCTCCCCATATAATGCTTAATAAACTGAATAGATGCAAGACAAGCCATTTTTTCTGTGAATTCCTTGTTCACAGCAGGCACAAAATACACCATATTTCTTCCTGTCATATCTCTATACTTTTTATGATTTGAATGCTGTTCTGTCAGTCTCCAGTTTTCTTCATAGACTAAGAAACCCCAGCTGCTTCTTATCCTTATGTAATATTCTGTAGCTATTGACCATTTTTATTGCCATCTTCTGCAGTCTCCTCAGCTGATCTGTCTTCTGCACCTTCCAGTGTAGTCCCCATTTTGCTCATATGTATGCTATTGTTGACTGTTCCTTTGAAGAACTGCCCACTGATCTGTTATCATGTAGGTCAATAATTCTTGCCAGAAAACCTAATCTCATTAGTTATTTTCTCAAACAGTTCCTCCAATGCATAAAAATGTTTCTGAATGTTTAAATTTAACTTTACTCTCAGGTGAAATGCTGTAGAGTGAGAGCACCCACAGGTCATGATAGAACACTAACATTTATGTCCAGTTTCTGAAGATAAGAAATGCTACCTGTTTTTAGAGTGTGAAACTAGATTGTGAATTCCCAGACTAAATAAATCACCCCACACCTTGTGTTTCACTCTTCCTGTTTTTCTTCTTTCAGGCTGCACAAACCAAATGTTACCAGCTTTTTCTCACTTCTTGCTTTATCTGATAGAAATACAGCCAATATTTCCTATTTTGAGCATTAAAAAACTGCAAGGAGGCTACTTGTTTCCTTGCAGACATTATTGCCTCAGCGTGGCTCTTTTCAAAGAAGTATATATAATGATCTCATTATGTGTGTTGTTATGCTAGGTACTATGCAAAGAATAACTGAAAGGATGGTTCTTACTACATAGATGTTAAAGTTTAAGGTTATTGGTTTTTCTTTCCTTTGAGAGACCAGTGCTCTTCTAAATCTGCTGCTTATTCATAATCTGTTGTCTTCAGGTTATTTTGTAAAACAAGATGTGGCCCATTCTTTTCCCTGTTATCCAACTTAACAATTGTGGTGTGAGAAGGGTTGATGTTACATCATCCTTACAGGGCAAATTATTCCTGTACTGACTAAACAAGACATTTGTATTCTCCATTGCCTTCCCTTCTTCTTGCTTCTCTGGAAAGTAATCTCTCTTCACACTCCTACGTCAATTTATTCAAATACATTGGAGCACACTGTTGATTTGACAGAACATTTCCTTTAATTCTGCCTGTAATTCCCAGGAAAAAGTAAGACTGAAATCCTGTAAAGGGGGTGTGCACTACTATCCATGAATTCTGTGGTAGCATCTGCCATTGTCATGCGGTCCAGCCTGAGATGGTTTCAGCAAAACTCAAGGAAGATGACAGGCATAAAAAAGCAACCTCTCCTCCCAAAAAAACCACAAAAACAAACAAACAAAACCCCCCAGAAAACAACCCAACCCAAACAAACAAAAAAAATTAACTCCAAAACAAACAACCTAACAAAAAACTACAATTAAAAAAATGTCAAAAACATCTAGCTAGATGAAGAAGCACACCACCTCTGTGTTACAGCTCCAGATTCACTGTGGACCCAAAGGTGTTTATAGCCCAAATATTTACTTTCTGTAGTCCCAGAACTTGAATTCTGCATTTTATCTTAATATATTTAAAAAACAAACAAACAAACAAAACCCAACTCAAACTAACAAACTCAACATTTTTGGGTGTATTTTGGAAGTCTTCTTTTATTCCCCCTTGGTTACTTTTTTTTTTTTTTCCCTCCACTTGCATTTACAAAGCAATTATTAAGTTTGCATTGCCTATCAAAGATGCATAAAAAGTAATTTGGATACCAACTGCAGTGATGGTTGTATGACAGCCTGGACATGCTCTTAGGAGTTCAGTTGGAAACTAGAATAACTTGGTAACTGATAGCATGAAAATCTTGTTGCCTGGACATGCATTTTTTGCTTCTGGTTAGATTAAAGTCAATTTGTATTATAGCCATATTCCTTGCTCTAGATGGTGTGTTGTATGATGTTTTGGTCAAGCTTCTACACAGCAGCTGACCCAGAGCAAGTTATTAGTTATTACACTTCTGCAGAAGCTATTTGACTTACCATAGCTCTCAATAAAAAGGATTAAATAAAGCTAACAGTTGCTTGATTAAGTACACACAGTGTGTAGGTCAGCTGAAGTGGCGTGGCTGTGTCCAGCAGCAAATTGGAGATAGTCCAGCTGGGTAATAGGGGTCCTATGGCCTTCCCAAATATGTATAGAAGAGTTGGTGCCTGATTTCTACCCATAGTTGTTAGATACCATGATTACACTAAGATTTCAGGGGGCTTCTACCAAGGACTATTTTATGTGGTGCTATTTCCTAGGGAGGGGAAAGGAACATTTCATTCCTCTAAGAAGCTGTTCATATCTATTAAAAAAAATAAATACTTAAGCTCTCTCCAGCTTTATGATGTACAGAAGAAAATTTTTCCACTTCAGTCTCACCCAACTATAATTCACAGTCAATAGAGCTAGTGGTGATCTACAGTTCCCTTTATCATTAGTCTTTCTCAGCCTTCTGTGCTTGCATAACTTATATTTTGAACCACCATTTTAATGTCACAGCTACCCTGGCTGACCATTACATCTTTTTGTCTGCCCTGAAATTCGTCAAGGCTTAGCTGATGTTTTAATTTTATTATTATTATTATTTTTTAAACAAAAATGGGGCCCTAGAAGTCTCCCAGCATCATGGCTAGCTTGAAAACACAAGTGTCTGTCCAGCAGAAAACATCACTGAGCAAATGAATGAGCTTAGGGTTTGAGGCTGAAGCTGAGTTAACTTGTGTTGGTGCAAGTGCTGCCTGAGGATAGGTTTTGATCATAAATCAGCCACTACGGCAATAGAGGGAACAAGCAACAATAGGAGTAAGAAAAACTGTACAAGTCTGACTTATATTTACAGAATCTTTAATTTTTTATTTAAATGAGAAATAATCTGTTGCCTGCAAGCAGTCCTTCTTGATATGGATGCTCTCAGAAAAGTTAGATGTCTTGGTTTAACAGGTCATTTACAGGTGCCCTTGTCTGAGGCAGCTGATTAATAAAATCAAAACTCAAAATGTTTATGCCCAGGTAGGGAAGGAGAGAGAGAAAAAGAGAAAGACTTGGCTGTATTGAAAACTGAACTACACAGCTTTAATTAAACGTTAATGATATAAGAAAATATATATGCAATTATATACAAGTATGTTTAGATATGTGCAAAAACCTCTCACTTCCTCCCACCTCCAGCGACTCCCACAGCACTCTCCTTAGCTGCAAACAGTCCCAAAAAAATCTCAGAGCTGCCAGAGAAAAGTGGAGAGTGATGAGGGTCAGGAGAACTCGAGCCTGGGGGTCAATGGTGATGGATGGACAGAGTCCTCCCTGGACACTGGCCATGGACAGAAGAGAAGGGAAGATGAAGCAGGAAGGAAGTTGTCTTCTGTGATCTCTGACCTTCCTCTTAGCTTTAGCATTTCATAGAGATATGAAATGGAAAATCTCTGGCCAGTTTTGCTGTCTGTCTAACTCAGCCTCTTACAGGGAGTGGGGGAGGGGGTTTGTCACAGATCTCCCTGTAGTGCCTGAGCCAGCAGAGTAAAGGTGAGACCTTGAAGACCCAGAAGTTAGAAAAACATTCCACTCTTATCAGTGTTAGTTAGAACACACTGTGACTAGTTAAAAGAAAGCTTACTGAAGGAAAAAAAAAATCAGTAAAAGGAAAATTTGCTTCATCCTGGCTTAAACCAGGACACTCTCACAGGACTCTTCATTGCTAAATGAGAAACCTAAATTTTATTTATTTTTTTTGTCTTAAAAATCACATTTTAGCATTTATGCTATACAAATTCTGAATTTCTTATTCTCATGCATGACTCCATTCTTCTGTAATCTGTGTCATGCTGACAAAGGAAATAGTGAATCATTTTAGTTTTATGTATATATGTATGGTGAGTGCATTCTGGTAAATGTGACTCTTCATTGTCTTCTCATCATTAATTTGGTGCGCCCACCAAATAACAGTGTTGCATAATGTGACAGGGACATTATTATAATCTAGTGGCCTATATAATGTTTTCTTTATCTTTTGCTTGCTTTTGCACACATACTGAATGGTAAGGAGTCACTTCTGTGATGATCTATGCCAAGATTCTTTTTTCAAGTGATTTTACTTACTAAATAAAAATAAATTTGGTTGACATAAGTGTGTTCTGTGACTCAATGTACTACATTTGGTTTTCTGCCTGTTCCAATTGTAAATATTGGATACCTCATTACTTTTAAAAAGTAAAACAAAGGGGGTCTTTACAATTGATTACAGTTTCTTTGGGCAGACACTTTGTAGAAACAGAATTGTGTTGTATTGTATAGCTGTACAGATAGAATTACCTATCTTTCATTTGTAGATATTTGACAGGAGCTAACGTGCCATGTAGATTAATGAGTAAAACAGCAGTACCAAAATCTTTTAAATGTCCTGAAAATAATGCATTTTGTTATCTTTTCTCCTCAGGGACCATATCTGTGAACACATTACGTACACCATATACTGCACCTGGGGAAAGTGAAATCCTTGACCTGGATGATGACTTGTATCTTGGAGGTTTACCAGAAAACAAAGCAGGCCTTGTCTTCCCAACAGAGGTGTGGACAGCACTCCTCAATTACGGATACGTCGGCTGCATTAGAGATTTATTTATTGATGGTCAAAGCAAAGATATTCGACAGATGGCTGAAATTCAAAGCACAGCTGGAGTAAAACCCTCATGCTCAAGAGAAACTGCAAAACCTTGCCTTAGCAACCCCTGTAAAAACAATGGTGTATGCAGGGATGGGTGGAACAGATTTGTTTGTGATTGCTCTGGTACAGGGTACCTTGGCAGATCGTGTGAAAGAGGTAGGTTCCATAAGATAGCTGTATTTCTGCTTCATAGCATCCTGCACAATGATTAAAAATGGTAAAATATCATTAACTCTTCAGAGGCAAAAGAGCATGTTTGATTTCACTTGACGTGAGCTGGAGCCCAGCTCTAGTTTGAAGGAAATAACTAGAGATAAGATCTTAGTGGAGTTTTAAAATTATATGAAGAAGTATTACTTGTCTGTGACAGAGTCAGTATTGTTAAATATCTCTTTTAAAATGTCTCCTTTTGTGTCTCATCCTGCATTTCTGAGTTCTGAAAAGCTCTGTGAAAGTAATTTAAATCATTATCATTGCATTACTAAACAGTCACATCCCAGTTCCAAACTGAGGTCTTATTCTGTACCTGCTTATGTCAATACCACTGTGTAATTAAATTTACTTTTGAATTCCACAGTATCACTTAAATCCACAGCTAGAACTTCAGCCATGAATAAAAGCAAAATCATCAGTGTAGCAATCTGTATTTCTTAATTTTTTTAAAAAAGATCGTAGTACCCAATGAAATAGTTTATATTTAACTTATATCACTGAGTATTCCTCTTGCCTAGAAAAGGTAAGTGTAAAGCTGAAAAGCTCTGTTTATTTAGTTTAAAGTGTAGATAGTGGAAAGGACAAAAGATGTAGATGTTAGTTTACAGGAAGAAAACTCAAATGTATTTAAAATTACAGAGTACACTAATAAAAGATTTCAGCGTTACTAGGAAAATAATAAAAAATGTAGTTAATATTTTAGGTGTTTAATTTTATTCTCAATGGAACAGGCAATATTTCAATGACAGAAATTGTATTTTTCCTCTCACAATTGACACAGTAGTTTCTCTTTAAGCTGAAATCTAAACCTAAAGTCTACAAGCTGAAAATGTAAAAACTTTTCATCTAGTTTCATTCATATTTCTAGTTATATATAACAAATATATAACAAATATATTATTTTAAAACAAAAATGGATGAATGTTTAAGTTGTATGTAGAGACACGTATGCATTTATCTGTAATTAATACTGTCATATTATTAGCACTGGCAAGTAAATTTCAGTTTCTTCCGTATTTTTGTTTTCTTTTGGTTTTGTCTTATTTTTTAATATATAGGCCTTTGTCTTATGGCCAGTTATTATCAGATCTCCAGATTGTTCTGTAACTGGTGGAGTGAAGCTGGCAGAGGGCATAACCGAGCTCTGTGATTGATTACCAAAACCTTCAGTTACCATGTCTGGTGTACCACCCTGTGGCAAAATTCTGCTACTACATAGGGCAGAAATAATAGGATTTGCAGGTTTTCTACAGGAGAGCTAGGAAACAAGTGTGTTAAAACCAAAAACACATGCAGATCTGCAAAGGACTTCAGGCTTCATCATAGCAATTACTCATAAATATACTGGACAGCTGGTTATATTTTATATAGAAACATATTTTCTTTTTTGTTTACCATTCTTTATTTTCAGCTGTCTTCCAATACAGGGCTTGATTTTCCCAGTGTCTTCCCCTATTGGGAAAGGTGGTACTATTGTGGTGGTGTTGGCTTCTTTACAATGGTATTTGGTTCTTGTCCAACACAAATAAATGCAGCAATTCAGACAGTATGGAATCATTTCCAGCTCTTGGGTTTCCCTCTCCAGAGGGAACTACAGTGACAGGAGATCTCCTTCCAGTAATTTTCATATCCCAAATGGTGACACATTAATAAGATTTTAGCTCTTGGGATTCTGAAAGTGACAAGTTGGCATCCTACCACACAAAGTTATTATAACTACTACCCATGTGCAGTAACTGATAAACTTTGTATTTGGTCATATAAGCAATACAGTTAGAATTTTCCAAACTAATTTAAATAAAATAAGAACATGTTCATTTTGACAAACAATACAGTTTCACAAAGAAAATAATGTATTAGAATAAAATGTTGGAGATTAAACAACTGGAATATTTAGCTTAATGTTAAGCGACTAAGGTATCTTCAGTAAACAGAAGCATATAGCTACTTTTTTGTTCCATCATTTATTTTTCATGCTATTTCCCCTAAAATAGGAGTACTAACATTTTTTATGGGGATGTATAGTCTACAATGAAGTATCTGAAATAATTTTTGTCAGTTTATCACTGCACAGAAAATATGGAACACAACACACATCTATTTTAATTTTAGGATACTTAATTATTTTTATTTTTATATCCATGTACTTTTTATCCTGTTGCAAGTTATTCTTCATTTTAGACTTGATTTTCAGTAAGGTTAAATATCAGTATTATCTGTAGATTTGTTTTAGTAGATTATGGAAACTACAGCAGATGGACAGGCAGATGTCACAGCAATATAATTTGGCTTCCCATCTTACTTTGATTGTTGATCACAATATGTGACTGCCTCTCAGCAAAGACTTTTACAGGTGTATACTTTTGACTGGATGAGTGGGAACAATGTACAAGAGTAAATTCATCGAAGACTGATATGAAAAAATAGACATGCAAAGAAGGAGTTAACAAAGTGACATTTCTGAGGAGAAAAGATATTTAAATTAGAGCATGTGTGTGTAGATGTCCACGTTGTGTACACACACACATCTGCACTCACACATACATGTTGAATAAAGAAGAACTGCTTTTATTCCTTGCGTTATTGTCAGTTTGCCTCTGAGTTGGCAGTCAAACCAATAACAATAATGTTTTTGAT